>NW_026129222.1:0-57419 GCF_022985175.1 Labeo rohita
AGAAAACTTGTTAAATGTATTGAAAAAACGGTCATAGCGATTGTAAAAAACTGTAAGTGCAGCAGAATTTTTTTTGTAACCTTGCCACAATTCTGTCTCTGAGCTCTTCAGGCAGTTCCTTTGACCTCATGATTCTCATTTGCTCTGACATGCACTGTGAGCTGTAACGTCTTATATAGACAGGTGTGTGGCTTTCCTAATCAAGTCCAATCAGTATAATCAAACACAGCTGGACTCAAATGAAGGTTTAGAACCATCTCAAGGATGATCAGAAGAAATGGACAGCACCTGAGTTAAATACAGGTGCTGGTCATATAATTAGAATATCTTCAAAAAGTTGATTTATTTCACTAATTCCATTCAAGAAGTGAAACTTGTATAATGTATACATTCATTCCACACAGACTGATATATTTCAAGTATTTATTTCTTTTAATTTTGATTATTATAACTGACAACTAATGAAAACCCCAAATTCAGTATCTCAGAAAATTAGAATATTGTGAAAAGGTTCAGTATTGAAGACACCTGGTGCCACACTCTAATCAGCTAATTAACTCCAAACACCTGCAAAGGCCTTTAAATGGTCTCTCAGTCTAGCCCTATAGGCTACACAATCATGGGGAAGACTGCTGATTTGACAGTTGTCCAAAAGACGACCATTGACACCTTGCACAAGGAGGGCAAGACACAAAAGGTCATTGCAAAAGAGGCTGGCTGTTCACAGAGCTCTGTGTCCAAGCACATTAATAGACAGGCGAAGAGAAGGAAAAGATGTGGTAGACAAAAAGTGTACAAGCAATAGGGATAACCGCACCCTGGAGAGAACTGTGAAACCCATTCAAAAATGTGGGGGAGATTCACAAAGAGTGGACTGCAGCTGGAGTCAGTGCTTCAAGAACCACTACGCACAGACGTATGCAGGACATGGGTTTCAGCTGTCGCAGTCCTTGTGTCAAGCCACTCTTGAACAACAGACAGGGTCAGAAGCCTCTCGCCTGGGCTAAAGACAAAAAGGACTGGACTGCTGCTGAGTGGTCCAAAGTTATGTTCTCTGATGAAAGTAAATTTTGCATTTCCTTTGGAAATCAGGGTCCCAGAGTCTGGAGGAAGAGAGGAGAGGCACAGAATCCACGTTGCTTCAGGTCCAGTGTAAAGTTTCCACAGTCAGTGATGGTTTGGGGTGCCATGTCATCTGCTGGTGTTGGTCCACTGTGTTTTCTGAGGTCCAAGGTCAACGCAGCTGTATACCAGGACATTTTAGAGCACTTCATGCTTCCTGCTGCTGACCAACTTTATGGAGATGCAGATTTCATTTTCCAACAGGACTTGGCACCTGCACACAGTGCCAAAGCTACCAGTACCTGGTTTAAGGACCATGGTATCCCTGTTCTTAACTGGCCAGCAAACTTGCCTGACCTTAACCCCATAGATTTTCTATTGTGAAGAGGAAGATGTGATATGCCAGACCCAACAATGCAGAAGAGCTGAAGGCCACTATCAGAGCAACCTGGGCTCTCATAACACCTGAGCAGTGCCACAGACTGATCGACTCCATGCCACGCCGCATTGCTGCAGTAATTTAGGCAAAAGGAGCTCCAACTAAGTATTGAGTGCTGTACATGCTCATACTTTCATGTTCATACTTTTCAGTTGGCCAAGATTTCTAAAAATCCTTTCTTTGTATTCGTCTTAAGTAATATTCTAATTTTCTGGGATACTGAATTTGGGGTTTTCATTAGTTGTCAGTTATAATCATCAAAATTAAAAGAAATAAACACTTGAAATATATCGGTCTGTGTGGAATGAACGTATACATTATACAAGTTTCACTTCTTGAATGGAATTAGTGAAATAAATCAACTTTTTGAAGATATTCTAATTATATGACCAGCACCTGTATATGAGTGTCACAATTCTGTGTTTTTCTGTCAGTATGGGGTGCTGTCTGTACATTAATGAGGAAAAAAAAAAAAAAAAAGAACTTAAATGATTTTAGCAAATGGCTGCAATAATTTAAGGGGGTCTGAATACTTTCCATACCCACTGTATATTATAATGTTATTATTAGTCATATAGTTAAAAAGGTTCAATAAAAATCGCATAAAGACTCAACAGGCATTCCTTTAAAAAAAAAAAAAAAAAAAAAAAAAAAAAAAAAAAACTGATAATGAATGTGGTTACAGAACTAAAATAGGCATACATCTTTGTTATCTTTGACAATAAAATAAGTGATTTTTGTTAACAATAACACTGATTGTATTTATTTCTTAATAAAACTTATTTACTTAAGAGAGATTGTACGAACCAGTAGGCTAGAGTCTACTTACTAAATGCAGCGTAAAATGCTTTGCATAAGATAGTCTGTTAAAAGTAAAATGTGAAGGCATTTTGGTAAGATTTATCTTTATGATAAGATAATATTTATTAATAAGGTTCACAGCAAAAAAAAAAAAAAAAGTGCGATATATTTTAAAATCACGTCCTAAAGCAGAGGCCAGATTATTTATTTATGTATATGTTTATTAGTACTTACACTGATTTAGGCTATGCTGGGTGTTTTGATATGATCATATCCTGCCACTTTTGTGAGTATAAGCACTCAGAATGATCCGCATTTAACAACAAACATACTGAACCACTAACGCTGATCCTCATGAACGCCCATTTGTTCCAGTTTCGTTTTGGGATTCGTCTTTAGAGTCGGGCGTGTTTGTGAAACGCATTCCGAGTGAAAATACAGAAGAAAGGTGCAAAAAGCTGTGCTTTGTCTTAAGATGTTTCTTTTAAGATACTCGACGGCCGTCATCTGTGCCGTGTTCATCGCCACAGGAGCTGTTTCAGGTAACTTATGTGTTTTAGGCTACATGTTTGCGTACATTTATTTTCAAGATCTGATGTAAATTATCTATAGTTTCTTTCAGTATGGCTATATAGGTCACGCAATATGATATTCAAACTCATATTAGACACTTTTAACATTGAATAAAGCACATAATCAGTAGCTAGAGCTGAGATTATAACTGTCATAGTTTGTATCTTGTTGTTCCAGTCGTGACGTCGCAGAAATAGAAACCGTCTTAAAAACAGAAATTTAGCGCATGTCGCAGTCGAGTGCGGCTAGTTAGGACAAAAACTCAGATTATGGTAAAGTTTGTTCCTCAAACATCTCTGTAATGATCAGTTATGATATTACAGTTTTTCTCAATTGCTTAAACGCATTTCTTGAAATTATGCCTCTCTTTTTTGCGAAACTATAACAGATCTGTAACTTCTAACTCAATTCCCCGAACTTACTATATTCAGGTCAAAATGAAGCTCTCCACTCAAAACAAATCAATCTTGCTGAAAAAACAAAACAAAACAAAACAAACTTTGCTCTCAGACATGACACACAAACCCTCAAAAACACACACACACTACAACACAGTTTTACACACTGATGAAATCAATTCAAAACAATACTACGAAAACTGCTAATAAGAGTTGCTTGGGAAAATAAATCACATGATAAAACAACAAATTTATGCATTTGCAAGTGTTATAATCCTTAATTTATTGTACTGTAGGGTACTGCACAAAACAGCAAACAACAACAAAAATAATTATTCTGCCCCAGCATCCTGTCTTTGATGTGGGACAGGCCAAACAACCTCCTCGACGTCACAGACTAAATTGGTCCTGGATAAGCAGCGGGGGTAAAATCCTCTTGCATGCCTGACCCAACCCTGGCACATAATTAACTAAAATATATAAGACTGTTTGTTTTATTGCCCTTCCTATTTCTCTTCCATGTTGTTGTTGTCGTCGTCCTCCTTCTTCTCCTCCTCTTCCTCTTTCACCTCCTACTCTTCCTCTTCGAAATTACACATTACTGTACGCGGGATATTGATTGAAAAAGACCGGATAGGATTCACAGTTACACTTTTACTAGTGGTCTGAAAACAAAATATCAAGATAAAAAAAATAAAATAAAATACATTACAAAGTCATTTTGAAATAGAAAAGAAAAAGAAATATGGGTAAAGGTGGAAATACAAATGAGAAAGTCCGTTGTCAGAACTCTTGTGTTTGTCTATATATACTGTCTGACTTTGGCCCTTTTATCTCCATCAAAGGTTCTGATTGGTGTGTGATAAGTTTTGACTCCTAGTGTTTCCACTTGGGTAATTGTGTGCTAATTGAGCCCAAACTTTGCAGACTTGAGTGAACAATATTGAATGCTAGTGTAACAAATTTAACTTCTCTAAATTGGAGTCTCATTGTCACCAAAGGGTTCTTTTAGGGAATCCTGTTTCAACAAATTTACCAATCACCAATTCCACCAAACATATACAAAACAAAAACTCTCAATGAGCAGTGCATATATTAATTGACATATACTTCAAGCAAACACAATTCAACACCACAGCACAATAAACAGCACAATGCATTGTAAATCAGTAAATTGAGTCCAAGAGGCCTATGTGGTTACCAATAAAGAGTCCATGATTCCAATGAATTCATACATAATCAAATACCAAACTCGGACAGTCCACCACAAAAAAGCGGTCCAAACAAAGAAAACATCCTTGTTAGCTGAAAAATAGTTCTTGACAACATTCAGAAATTCTTCACGACAATGTGCCAGGTAAAACTTTAATCTATGACATTGGCACCGGTGAGAGCAAGGCACTCCCCAGCTCTTTTTGTTTGCCAGCCTCTCAGCGCATCCCCTCACACCATGTGCCATCTCCATAAATCAAAATGGCTGCCCCCCTTACCACTTCCTGGAAAAAACCTTTTACCATAAAAGTCCTTCATATTCAAATTCAACACATCAACTCCCCCCACCCACAAACTAATACACAAATATAAATAACAAAACAAACAAACCATTTCCCCCCCATGATTTGAAACATTCGGAATGATTTACATAGTTTAATATTTGTAATGAACATAGTCTAAATGAACATATAGTTTTGTGGCCGTGTCACAGAGTCCCCCCCCACCCCTGAATTCAGAAGCTTTCGAAACCGGATGGGCTCTTACCCAGACCAGGTCATCCACCTGAAACTGCATTTCTCTCCTGCGGGTATTATAATACCTGGCCTGTCTAAGTTGTGCCTTCCTTATAGATCTTCTGACTTCTTCAGCAAGTTGGTGTTGTCTTTCAATTATTAAATAGGAAGTTTGAGAGGGGTTTGGTGCATATCGAATTAATCTTTCTAGAGGTCCTTGCAATGGCCTTCCCAGAGTGAGCTCTGCAGGAGTCATATTAGTAGTTTCATGCTTGGCATTATTTAATGCAAATCGAAACTCTGCCAGCCGCTTATCCCATTCTCTATGGTTCTCTCCCACATAAGAAGCCATCATGGTTTTCAGGGTCCTATTAACTCTTCCAGTAAGGTTGGTTTGGGGATGATAACTAGTGGTTAGCTTTTGACTCACACCCCAGTTTTTGCACATATCAACCAGAAGTTGGCTAAGGAACTGTGGGCCTCAATCTGAAAGAATGTACTTGGGCACTCCCCATCGATTGAAAATTTCATCCTTCAAAATTTGACAGATGCGTGGTGTTTTACTATCTCTTAAAGGAAAAAGTTCCACCCATTTTGTAAAGTAATCAACCACTACCAGAAGAAATATACTGCCCTTTTTACTTCTTGGAAATGGTCCCATAAGGTCAAGGCCAAGCATATAACCTGGCTCATTTACTTCGGTTGATTGAAGAAAACCCTGGGGTTTTGTGTTGGAAGGTGTGTATCGCTGACACACAACACATTCTTTAACATGTTGCCACACATCCTTCCGCACTTCTGGCCACCACGCCACCTCCAAGATTTTCAATAGGGTTTTCATCCTCCCCAGGTGAGCTCCCAAAGGATTATTGTGAAAGTAGTCAATGAAAGTGAGGACAAGTGACTTGGGCACCACCAGTTGGTATTTGCCACCACCAGCATATGGCATAACTCGATATAACAGGCCCTGCTGTATTTTCCATCTCATCCGATTACTTGGTTCATTTTTCATATCTACTTTAGCCATTAACTCCTTTATGTGCTCGTCCTGTTCTGTGCTTCTGCAATCTCCGCCAATGAGGTGGGCAACTCAAAGTTCCCTATGGAAGTCCTTTTATCTACACACACTGCCACCATTGCCTGTTCTTGACTGGACCTTGACAGAGCATCTGGTACAACATTCATTCTCTCTTTCCTGTATTGAACCTGGAACTGGAAACGTTGCAATCTCAAGGTCCATCTGGTAAGTCTGGATGTTGTCTTTGGAACATTAAAAGCCCACGATAATGCTGCGTGGTCAGTATAAACTACAAAGGGTACCCCCTCCAAGTAGTGATGCCACTTTTCTACTGCCCATACGACAGCCAGGCACTCTTTCTCTGGCGTCGAATAGTTTAATTCTGCTCCCCTCAGACATCTTGAGGCATACGCAATAACAAATTCTTTATTATCAATCTTTTGCGTAAGTACTGCTCCCAGTCCGGTAGCACTGGCATCAGTTTGTACTTGAAAGGGACGTTGAAGATCTGGTTGGGCCAGCACAGGGGCTTGCTGCAATGCAGCTTTCAGCTTCTCCACACTCTGTTGACATTCTTCGGTCCATGTCCAGGCCACCTTTTTCTTTTGCAACTTATATAAAGGAGCGGCAAGCTCAGACAGATGCGGAATAAACTTGTGGTACCATCCAATCAGGCCCAAGAACCTCTGCAATGAAGGAAGATCACAAGGAATGGGATAGTTGTTAATAGCAGCCGTCTTTTCTGGATCCACTTCCACCCCTTTTCCTGAGACCACATGGCCTAAGAATCGCAGCTCAGTCTTGAGAAAATGGCATTTCTTTAAGTTCAAGGTCAATTTGGCATTGTGAAGTCTACGAAAGACTGTTTCAAGATCTTGAAGATGCTACTGTTTGGATGGTGAGTACACAATGATATCATCAATGTATACAAAACAGATGCTGCCTCTCAACTCTCCTAATACCCTCTCCATAAGCCTCTGAAAAGTAGCTCCTGCATTCTTGAGACCAAAGGGCATAGTCAAGAAATGATATAGGCCAAAGGGGGTTATAAAAGCCGTCTTTTCCCGGCTATCCTTCTCAACTTCCACTTGCCAGTACCCCGATTTCAAATCCAGTGTGCTGAAATATTGTGCTCCGTGCATCGATTCTAAAATATCATGAACAAGAGGCATAGGATATGCATCCTGAGGTGTCTTGGCATTTAAACACCTATAATCAACACAAAATCGTAGGCTTTGATCAGGCTTAGGCACAAGCACAACTGGAGATGCCCAAGGAGATTGTGAAGGCTCAATAATGCCATCTTGGAGCATCTTTTCAATCTCTTCTCGAATGATTTCTTTTTTCAAAGGTGAGACACGATAAGCTTTGCACCTTACTGGAATAACATCTGTGGTTATGATCTGGTGAGTGGCCGGATTTGTTCTCCCCAACTTGTCAGAACAAAGAGAAGGCCATGCCTGTAAAAGCTGCTGTATCTCCTCAGGATTATTCTGCATCACCTCATCCTTGATTGATAACCCCAACCCATTTAGTGGCTTAAGCACTTCGGAATCAAGGGGTAATGCCATATACACATTGACTACCTTTTCCTCCTGCTGGCTCCATAGCTGCCCCCCTAATGACTGGCGAAGAAATGGAAACACAGTCATTCGTCCATCCACCCACAGCTCATAGCTATGCTCTCCCACATTTAATCATACTCCAGTTTGACTTAAAAAATCCAAACCTAAAATAAGGGGAAAGGCAAGCTGTTGATCCGACATGAGATAGGTGTCAACAGTCCACAACATCCCATGCCACTCATAAGTTACAGGGACTCGGCCTTCCGAGGTCTGCACCTTGCCATCAGCTAGCACAAAATTCCTATTAAAATGCTTCTTCATTAGTTCACCTGGTTTTGCCAGTGCTTCCCACACCTGTCTCTGCATTAAAGTGAATGTGGAGCCAGTATCTAAGATAGCTTCCACTTGCACGCCGTGAACTTTCAAAACCACACGCAACAATGGGGGTGTGGCAGATTGCACTAGAGCAAGATGTTGAGTTTGCCCGGACAAGGCTTTAGGGACACTGACATGGCGAGCAGTCTGATTTTTTTTTCCTTTTTCACTGACTTTAAGCTGATTTATTTTGGCCCAATAGTCTCTCTTGGAATTAAGGTCTCTTTCCACCATTGATCCAACTTTGACTAACTGCTCCACTGTATGCACAGCACCCCTTAAACTTCCTGCAAGAGAAGGGTTACAGTTATTTAGAATTCTTCGAACCAC
Organism: Labeo rohita; assembly: GCF_022985175.1. Lineage (NCBI taxonomy): Eukaryota > Metazoa > Chordata > Actinopteri > Cypriniformes > Cyprinidae > Labeo > Labeo rohita. The sequence goes on from NW_026129222.1 coordinate 8,289, forward strand.
CTCTTCCTCTGGAAGGTCAGCTTTCCACTTCAAGCACAATGCCCTATAATCATAGGCAAAATCTCTAATATATTGATCTGGACCCTGGATCATATCTTTCAGTTGTTCCTCTACCTCTGTGAGGTAATCAGTGGGAAGGAAGGCCCCCAAAAAGGCTCTTTTAAACCCAGCCAAATTATAGATCTTGTTCCTTTCTGCCAGCCACCAACTCCTGGCTGGCCCAGTAAGAACAGCATTTAAAGTGGCAACCAATTCGGTGTGTCCGACATGTGTCTAAGCGTCAAAAAATTTTCACAACGCTCAACAAACTCCATTACGTCACTGGTTTCTCTAGTTTTTCCAAACCTAGGAAATTCTAAATTTATTGGGGGTTTCGCATAAGAAGCAGCTGGTGCAGACATATACATTCTCTCACTATCTGAACTGACAGCTCCAACAGGAAAACGTGTCATGGGAGTGCTGGTTTTTGTGATATGGGCAAGTTCCTTTCACCATTGCTCATCCCGCCTTCGGAGACACTCTATAACTCCTCTTTCCAGCTTAGCCAACGATCTTTGCACAAAAGTTTCAATGTCTTCAAAACGTTGATTCATTGCATCTCTGCATACAGCTTCACGATTCAAGGCACTCTCATTTGACGTTCGAAGATTATCTTTCAGTGCATTAATTTCAGCATGTAATGCTTGAACCGACTGAGAAAGACTAGATATGTCAGTACTCCTCCCTTCCCCACTCCCTACAGGATTCACACTTGGTTGAGCCTCTTCATCACTTTCCTCTACAGGGCTATCAATATACATCCCACTTAATAGGGAGCTTATTTCCACTACAGATTCTCGATTTCTGTACGCGTCTCCCCTAGAGGCAGGGTTAAACGGAGCAGGGTTAAAAGGAAGGGACTCTGCCACACCCACATTATCTACTGAAATCACCCCTACTTCAGGATTAGAATGATCAGTTTCCATTGTGAATATAAAACACTATAACCACATGATAACTCAAATAATACAACTGAACATCAATTTACTTTGACAAGAATAATCCCCGTACGGGCCACCATCTGTAACAAATTTAACTTCTCTAAATTGGAGTCTCATTGTCACCAAAGGGTTCTTTTAGGGAATCCTGTTTCAACAAATTCAATAGTCATTTTATAGTCATTCAATCACCAATTCCACCGAACATATACAAAACAAAAACTCTCATTGAGCAGTGCATATATTAATTGACATATACTTCAAGCAAACACAATTCAACACCACAGCACAATAAACAGCACAATGCATGGTAAATCAGTAAATTGAGTCCAAGAGGCCTATGTGGTTACCAATAAAGAGTCCATGAGTCCAATGAATTCATACATAATCAAATACCAAACTTGGAGAGTCCACCACAAAAAAGCAGTCCAAAAACACTGGGCCCAGCCAAAAGGCAAAAAGTGTGAAAAACAAAAAGTAAAAAAAAACGGATCAGGCTCACCCGTGTTATCTTCTCAGGGATTCCTGGATTTCCCTGGCCATGCCACGAAAAAGAGCGAAAAGCAATCCAGACATGATCCCGAACAAAGAAAACATCCTTGTTAGCTGATAAATAGTCTTTGACAACATTCAGAAATTCTTCACGACAATGTGCCAGGTAAAACTTTAATCTATGACATTGGCACCGGTGAGAGCAAGGCACTCCCCAGCTCTTTTTGTTTGCCAGCCTCTCAGCGCATCCCCTCACACCATGTGCCATCTCCTTAAATCAAAATGGCTGCCCCCCTTACCACTTCCTGGAAAAAACCTTTTACCATAAAAGTCCTTCATATTCAAATTCAACACATCAACTCCCCCCACCCACAAACTAATACACAAATATAAATAACAAAACAAAAAAACCATTCCCCCCCATGATTTGAAACATTCGGAATGATTTACATAGTTTAATATTTGTAATGAACATAGTCTAAATGAACATATAGTTTTGTGGCCGTGTCACACCAGTGCTTTCTAAATTACCACATGGTGTAAGCACTGAGAAATGTAGGGATTTGTGTGTAGAGTTTTGCATGTGTTAAAGCAGGGGAATAGTGTTTATAGTTCAGGGAAATGGGTGTTTTTCTTTATACATGCTTCCACTTGGCTCTGTCTTTCAGAAATATGATGTTTCTTATCACTGTTATGCTGACCATACACAATTTTATCTTCCTGTCAAGTCTAGTAATGGAAACTCTATTGTAAATCTTATTTCCTGTCTAGAGGAAGTTAAAATCTGGTTGTCAGAAAACTTCCTAAAGTTAAATGAAGACAAAACTGAGGCCATTGCTTTTGGATCATCATTGTGCGTCACTACTCGAAGCCAGCTAGGTTCCTCGTCTTTAACACTGCACAAGAAAGTCAACAACCTAGGTGTTGTATTTGATTCTGATCTACTATTTGATAGGCAGATAAATTCTGTCATCAAGGTAAGCTTCTTTCATCTCCGATCCATCACCAAATTAAAACAGTTCCTTTCAAAGAAGGACCTAGAAGTAGTGATTCATGCTCTAATTACATCACAGCTTGATTACTGCAATTCACTATATATGGGACTATTTCATTCCTTTAAACATTGTTTGCAGTTGATCTAGAACATGGCAGCTAGACTTTTGATGAGCACTAGGAAGAGAGCGCACATTACTCCTGTTCTCACTTCCTTGCATGGGCTACCAGTTAAATACAGAATTGATTTTGAGGTCTTGCTGCTTGTTTATAAAGCTCTGGATGAAGACTCATTTATTCTCTTTAGCCTATGGTGTGGCCTGAGATTTCTGGGGGTATGTTGTTGTTGATGGTTTATCTTGCATGCTTGTATTTCAATTTTATGAGTTTTTATTTATGTGTTGGTATTTTTTATATTGTAATTTGTTTTATATATTGTACAGCACTTTAGTACAGTGCTTGTTGTTTTTAAAGTGTGCTTTATAAATAAATGTGAACTTGAACTTAATTCCTTTGAAAATAAATTGAAAATAAGCAAATAACATTATAACATTTTTTTTTTTTTTGTGCCCCTGATCTGAGTCATTGAATATTGACCCCACTGGTTCTGGGTTTTTTAGCTTGTTTACTGTACACATTGTCACATAGCAGCTTTTAGACATTGTTCTGATTTATGTTATAAGTCAAAAACAACATGGAGGCAGCTTCTTGTAATGCAAATCCAGTGGAAAATCCCCCGGTGTGGGCATGACATTTGCTTGTTGAATTTCCTCTAACATATTCTTTCATATTTCATTAGGTGAAGATCAGACGAAAGCAGTGGGTGATACAGTGTCTTTTCGTCCAACCAACATGAATCCTCCGGTCACCAGCATTATATGGAAACACAGAAGCAGCAGTGGAGTTGTTTTCAAAGTGGCTGAATGGGATGAGGATGGTTTTGTCGTCCCGAATCAGAGATTTAAAGGCATCACAACTCTTGATGAGAAAACTGGACAAATCACTATAACTAATTTAGCTGTCGAACATAGTGGAGTTTATACCATTGACATCAACAGTAAAGAGCAGGAACAAAGATTCACCTTGAAAGTGTTGGGTGAGATGATATTGATTATTATATTCATTAATATTAATACAAAAGCTTTAGATTTTTATGATGATCTTTTTTACTTAACATATAATACAGAAATAGAATCCATAGAATATGGATGCACACATAAAACAATGCTGCAAGATCACCACTCATCCACCAGAATCTTGCTACTTGTTACTCATTCTGTCTAATAATAATGTTTCTGTTTTATTGTTGTGTTTACATATTTAAAGCAGAAGTTCACTTCCAGAACAACAATTCCAGCCTGGTCTCATTGTTTATACGTAGGTATTTATACGTAACGTTCGGAGGCACAAAACGTACATTTTTGTAAGTTTTTATTGATGCTGAAATGTACAATTTAGACGCATTTCAACGTTTAAAACGTACAAATCGTTGCGTAATTTTATTTAAAAAACGTAAAATATTTGTGCATCTTTTATTTAATTCGTCTCAATGGCTTTTTGTCATTTTATTAAGTGATTTAGATTTTTAACCATCTTAACTTACCCCCAAACCTAAACCTACCCATTTTATAGCAAATATAAAAGATATAAAACGTAACTGATCAAAATATGCAGGGAAATTACCATTTTAGTAACAATACAGCATTAAAATATTTTTATAGTCACTAATCCCACTCCTGCCTCTAAACCTAACGTTAATCTTAACTCTCTCTGTACAAAAACATGGCAGACAGAAAAGTGCAATCACATTCATTTATTTATTGCAAAAACGTACAGCAATACCCAAAGTATTTCAAATGATGATGCGTTGCAGCTGCAGTCTTCTCTGGCGGAATACAGTAGGTTTGTTTGAGGTGCACAGCAAAAAATTTAAATAGTTAATCGGTGAAAATATCATCCAAATTATTATCCTGATCCACTCCGTGAAGGCGGCGCCCGCGTATCTTTCAAACACTTCCCACCAGAAACACGGCATGTCTGTGACGAATGCAGGCGAGAGCCAATGAGCGTTCGGTTTTCCTGCCATAAAACCTGTAGTCTCTTGATGCGGCAGTATTTGAATTTGTAAAATACACTTCAGCGCGGGTTTATTTGCTGTTACTGCTGGACTCACTGCTCGGATGGAGATGAAGATCGCCGGATAAAGTCTTGATTTTGGGTCTGTTCCTCGCAATCGTATGGATTCTTAAGATCTGGATTATAACGCACAAATAAAATTGTTGCATTTTGTAATTATGTTGCGTGTTCGGTACGTTTTATGGTTCTATCACAGCATGTCGGAGAAAACGTCTTATGTGTCCCACCACAGCAAACTAAGTAAATATTACATGGATGGTTAAACGATTGCAGAAATGTTATTTATTTTAAGGGTTTAAAGCATAGTCTTGTTTAACATTATGTATACCTATCCTTGGAAATGAACTGGCAGCAGAAATCACACAGAACAGAATGAAATGTTATAATTTCATATTAAATAAACTAAAAGTGCAACTGAAAACATAAGGCCATTGGTATGGCAATTAAAAACAACGATAATAATTTAATTAATGCAGCGATTTCAATATGCATATGGATGTGGTTTTTTGGTGTCCTCAATACGTAGTTTTGTACATTTAAATGCTAAAAATACGTAAGTATTTGTACGTTTAGATGCTGAAAATACATCAGTATTGTACGTTTTACTGCCTGTAAAAGTGTAAGTAAATGTACGTTTTGTGGAACCACATTTTACGTAAAATACATACGAATTGTCATGAGATCACGTTGACAATTCACAAATAATTAACTCACTCCCTTGTCATCCAAGATGTCTTTCTGTCTTCAGTCGGAAAGAAATTATGGTCTTTGACAAAAGCATTTCAGGTTTTTTCTTCATATAATGGACTTCAGTTGTGCCCCCGAATTTGAACTGCAAAAACGTAGTTTAAATGCAGCTTCATAGGGCTCTAAATGATCCCAGCCAAGGATGAAGGGTCTTATCTACTGAAATGATCAGTTATTTTTTTCTGAAAATAAAAATGTGCTAAACACATAATAGAAATTAATGTAATTTTTTGTTCAATGACATTTCCTATATAAAATATTCAGATGTCATACTATGGCCAGATATTGTACATTATGGGCTACTTGCTATCCGGAAACTACTGACAGAAATGTGTTCACTGACTTTTCTTTCATATTTCATTAGGTGAAGATCAGACGAAAGCAGTGGGTGACACAGTGTCTTTTCATCCAGCCAACATAAATCCTCCGGTCACCAGCATTATATGGAAACACAGAAGCAGCAGTGGAATTGTTGTCAAGGCGATTGAATGGAATGAGGATGGTTTTAACACCCCAATGCAGAGATTCAAAGGCATCACAACTCTTGATGAGAAAACTGGACAAATCACTATAACTAATTTAACTGTCGAACATAGTGGAGTTTATACCATTGACATCAACAGTAAAGAGCAGGAACAAAGATTCAGCTTGAAAGTGTTGGGTGAGATGATATTGATTATTATATTCATTAATATTAATACTGTAAAAGCTTTAGATTTTTAGGATGATCTTTTTTACTTAACATATAATACAGCAATAGAATCCATAGAATATGGATACACACATAAAACTATGCTGGAAGATCACCACTCATCCACCAGAATCTTGCTACTTGTTACTCATTCTGTCTAATAATAATGTTTCTGTTTTATTGTTGTGTTTACATATTTAAAGGAGAAGTTCACTTCCAGAACAATAATTCACAAATAATTTACTCACCCCCTTGTCATCCAAGATGTCTGTCTGTCTTCAGTTGGAAAGAAATTATGGTTTTTGAGAAAAGCATTTCAGGATTTTTCTTCATATAATGGACTTGAATTGTGCCCATGATTTTGAAATTCACTCACTGCTCTTGAATGAAGAACTAAGAATCACCTACTGCACCTGGTGTTTGTCACATAGCAGCTTTTAGACATCATTCTGATTTTTATTATAAGTCAAAAATGACAAGGATGCAGCTTCCTGCAGTACAAATTCAGTGGCAAGGGTTGGATTGTTTTGGGCATGAAATTTGCTTGTTGAATGTTCTCTAACATGTTCTTTCGAATTTCATTAGAAGGTGAGATAAAAGCAGTCGTGATACAGTGTCTTTTCATCCAACCAACATGAATCCTTCGGTCACCAGCATTATATGGAAACAGAGAAGCAGCAGTGTATATGTTATCAAGGTGATTGAATGGGATGATGATGGTTTTGTCATCCCGAATCAGAGATTCAAAGGCATCACAACTCTTGATGAGAAAACTGGACAAATCACTATAACTAATTTAGCTGTCGAACATAGTGGAGTTTATACCATTGACATCAACAGTAAAGAGCAGGAACAAAGATTCACATTGACTGTTATGGGTGAGTGGATATTGATTATTTACATTTTTTTAACACAATATTGCTGTAATGATTTTTTTTACATTTTAGATACTTTTGGGAGACTCATTTTAACAGGACAGATGGTATGTGAATTAGGACACAGCATAGATCTCGAATATGTAGGAAGAGATGATGTGTAGAGACCAGCCAGACACTGTTTTGCAGCAGTAATGCGCTTGGATAGGATTAAGCGCTCTGATTGACAGGTCTTGATTTGCCATGCCCCAGAGAATATGGATACACACATAAAACAGTGCTGGAAGATCATTCATCCACCAGAATCTTGCAACTTGTTGCTCATTCTGTCTAATAATAATGTTTCTGTTTTATTGCTGTGTTTAGACATTGAAGTATTTTTCATGCAGTAAAACACTCAGATCACTTGTTTTGGAGAGGTTTTTAGTCTTTTGATAAAATGGCTACAAATGCCGTAATTTTTAAAGGGTCATGACATGAGGAATTAAATTTGCCTTGATTTTTTGACATACATGAGGTTCCATCAAAATGTCCTATAAGTTTTGTATCTTAAAATGAAGCATTTATTTTATCCAGCTCCAAAAACTCATTTTGATATTGGGTGGACTATGAATAGATCACATTTCTTCAGACACTGCGACAGTTGGGATATGACATCACACTCTGCATGATCTTCTATTGGTCACACTGTTTCATGTGTTACAAATTCATAGGTCCACAGTCTCCCAACACTTGACTTCATTTTGTTTTGTGTGTGGAGTCTGTGGTCTGTTACAATTTTTCATTGTTTCTTTCACAGAGCGGGTCCCCAAACCTGTGATAAAAACAGAGAAGATCGAAGGTAACCCTGTTGTGTATTTAAGATGCGAGTACAGTGAAATAATCATCTGGAAGAATTCTGCTGGAGAAACACTGATCGGCTCACAGCTGGATCAGAAAGGAGAGTCCATTGCAGTTCAATTCACAGGAAATCCAGAAAACTTCTACACATGCACACTAGATAACGGCGCAAGTACCGAGACCAGTGATCCGGTCTATGAGAGAGATCTGTTTAAAGGTAAGACAGTGGAGTGACACCATACAACACATAAATCTGTAAGTACCTAGATAAATATAATTAGATTATACAAATACAATTAATCTGTAATGCAAGATGTGATTTTTATCAGTAGGCATGTCCCAATCAGGCTTTTTTGTGCCGCCGACCTGAGTCACTGAATATTGACCTCACTGGTTCTGGGTTTTTTATCTTTTTTACTGGACACATTAGCTATGTTTCCATCACTCTGTTTTTATGCACATTTTGAAGTATCGCATCAGATATGAGTGATGTAAACGCCACATTTCGAATAAAAATACCTTACTTCACAAAAACATTTTTACGCTCGCTTGAGGTGGTTTTTGACTTGTGCCTCAATACGCATTAAAAAGTTGTGTGACTTTGCGCTATGGGATGGCAAAACCCATCTAACCAGTGGACCGATCTTGTTTGACAGCATTTGAAATGTTGTTATGGTCATTCTGAAATGCCTGAGCAAAGTCTGTTGTCAAAGTATTTCTGTATAAAACCTCCCAGAACTGTCTTACATGACTGCATTCCCAAACAGCAGGCATCTACCTCCGAAAGAAATGATCACGTTTATTGTGTTTTATCTGCTCGCTCTGAGGCGCAAATAATTTATTATATATCAAAATGACTATATTTAGTGGCTTCTCCTGCTTTTCTTAGTAATATATAGTGTCAGTTTATCAGGAAGTGACAATTTTGTTCTCTTTGACTTCTTGTATGGAAGCGGTGCTTATTCGCAAATGTTCTATGCAATATTTCAATTTTTGCGCACAAGTTAAATTCGCAACTTTGGATGGAAACCTGGCGTTTGTCAGATAGCACCTTTAAGATATTGTTCTGATTATTATAAGTCAAAAATGACAAGGAGACAGCTTCCTGCAGTACAAACTCAGTGGAAAGGGTTGGATTGTTTTGGGCATGAAATTTGCTTGTTGAATGTTCTCTAACATATTCTGCATATTTCATTAGATCAAGGTGAGATGAAAGCAGTGGGTGACACAGTGTCTTTTCGTCCAACCAACATAAATCCTTCGGTCACCAGCATTATATGGAAACACAGAAGCAGCAGTGGAATTGTTTTCAAAGTAGTTGAATGGGATGATGATGGTTTTGTCATCCCGAATCAGAGATTTAAAGGCATCACAACTCTTGATGAGAAAACTGGACAAATCACTATAACTAAATTAACTGTCGAACATAGTGGAGTTTATACCATTGACATCAACAGTAAAGAGCAGGAACAAAGATTCAAATTGACTGTTATGGGTGAGTGGATACTGATTATTCAGATACTTCAAAAGGCAATTTTTTTTAACATGATATTTCAACAGCACAGATGGTATGTATAGGACACAGATCTTGAATATATGGGAAGGGATGATGTGTAGAGACCAGCCAGGCACTGTTTTACAGCTGAAATGCGCTTGGATAGGTTTGATTGCTCAGATTTACTGGTCTTGATTTGCCATGCCCCAGAGAATATGGATGCACACATAAAACAATGCTGGAAGATCATTCATCCACCAGAATCTAACAATAATGTTTCTGTTTTATTGTTGTATTTACACATTTAAGTATTTCTCATGTTCAGTAAAACACTCAGATCACTTGTTTTGGAGAGGTTTTTAGTCTTTTGATAAAATGGCTACAAATGCCGTAATTTTTAAAGGGTCATGACATGAGAAGTTAAATTTGCCTTGATTTTTTTGACATACATGGTTCCATTAAAATTTCATAGCTTAAAACGAAGCATTTATTTATTCAAGCTCCAAAAACTTGTTTTGATATTGGGTGGACTTTGAGTAGATGAAAAATTGGGATATGACACATCAAACTCAGAATCTTATGATCTTTTATTGGTCACACTGTTTCATGTGTTACAAATTCATAGGTCCACAGTCTCCCAACACTTGACTTCCTTTTGTTTTGTGTGTGCAGTTTTTCTGTGGTCTGTTAAACTTTTTCATTGTTTCTTTCACAGAGCCGGTCCCCAAACCTGAGTGACCAAAATTAATGGTCAAAAACAGCACATCATGACCATCACATGAGGAAAATCATGAGAAGAGACTTCGTGAGTGGGTTCCCCCACCCAGGACAAAGGCCAGACTCCATCTAGACCTTTTGTTCCTCACAGAGCACGTCCTCACATTCTTTTACATATGTAGATGCACCAAAATGATCTCAAAATTACTTATAAACAAATATCCATCTATTGCATAACTCCATATCATGTATGTAACCTATACATTTGTCTATCATGTTATAATCTCTCATTGTGTATATCATTTTGAATAACTGTTGAATAGTTTATAGGTCTATAGTCGTATCTACTATGTTTGTTCACAGCAAAACTATCAGTGTTAAATAAACTGTGAGAGTTCATTTCAACACTATCCTCGTGTTTACGTATTTAATTGTCACTGCCCAGTGTTAAATAAACAGTATTAAAAGTGCTTACAAATTAACGCTGCCTCAGAGTTCATCATTTAACCCTAATGGAGTTCATCCAACATATCTTATCAGTGTTAATCAAACTTTTTCTAAAAAGATTAATATAACTGTTAGCTAAGCAGGTAAAGGAATTAAGGTGTAGAATGTGTAAAAATAAATCCACAAAGCAAGGTATGTTTACATATGATTTATTTATTAAAACATTGTAAAGCAAGCTTTTAAATGTCTTGTCTTTACATTCAATATCGTCAATACATTGAAACAACATTTTCCAACAATTAAAACATCATAATGTCAAAACAAAATGCAAAGGCACACGTTAATGCTCACTTTAGAAATCTGTCGTTGTGTGCTAATGGCGTTTGGACCATGCTGACGTTAGTCTCTTTTTTTCAGCATGACAATGTGTTTCTCTGCATTTTTTTAGCCAAGCAAGACATCCACTCCCACTTACAGCATTACAAAAGTGCTCCTGTAAAACTGAAAGAACACATCAATATAATAAAACAATAAACAGGTGAAATGTCGGAGTCAAGTATCAGTTAAAATACAAGAATTGTTCACCCAAAACTGAAAATACTGTCATTAAATGAGCCTACAATTAAAACGTGATAAATTATAGTAAAGGTTTATGAGTTTAAAAGTATTTGAATATATGTTAGTGCTGCCCTATTAAAAAAAAACAACAACAAAAAAGTTTTGAAGCATGGATGCTGGTTTAAGCTGGCCCTAAACTAGTCCTGAGCTCAAATGAAAGCCAGAGAGCGTTGGTTTCGAGCGTTGCACGTGTGTAGCGTGAACGCTAACTACACTTGAGCTCAAAATTTCTGATATGTATAGCATGATTGCGTGAACATTTCTGAGTGGTGAAAGCAATGGCTCTGTTAAGCAGTATATTGTGAGAGGGTTGTGTGTCACCACTTCCCAAAGATTCAAAATAGCCTGTTAATAATTAATAGTTTCCATTAACCATGGTATAAATATTGTTAGTTTACCCTATCAACCTTCTAGTAAAGCCAGGGCCAATTTGGTGCCCTAGGCAAGATTTTACCTGCTGCCCCTTGCCTCACAGACCATTTCACCAATAATCATGTTCAAACATTCACACCGACTCCGACACACCAACTGCACAGATATTTCAAGTGCTTCTGAAGATTTTCGAGGGATAAATACCATCAGCCTCCCCACAATTGATCGCATCCTCCGAAAGAACCAATTCTGGATGAAACAGGCAAACAGGTCCCTTTTGAACGAAACTCTGACAGAGTGAAAAACCAACAAGTGGAATATGTTCAGGTATGAGTTTTGATATTGTATGAAGTATTGTGTTCCATCACAGCATGGCAGTTTATGCTGCCATTTGTGCCCTCTTGAACTGTGGTTCAGGGAAGCGATTTACTCTACTGTGTTTTGTGTTTTGCAGAGAATCTTTGAGATTGAAGGACGGCCTGTTCCCCATGAAATTATCTTTGTGGATGAGGCAGGTTTTACAGTTTTTTTCAGTTGCTAACATCCTTTTGTCCAATCTCTAGTCACATTTTCAAAACTCTATACACAATTAGCACAACATCCGTCTGTTGTGACCATACCATTAACACAGTTTGTGTTGTTTTCACACAATATGCAATCAATTATCATGTTTCTAAAATGCTTACATTTTCTTTTCATACAATGCTTACCCAAAACCAAAATAATGGATCTTTTTAGTCTTATTTACAAATGCTTAAACACAGCATGTCAGAAATGAAGACCTAATGTTGCAAACCTTACATACAGTATTAAACTTCTACTTCTGCAACAACAACAGCTCAAAAGTACTGAAAAAATATAAAAAAAAAATAATGCCTGGCAGAGGGAGAGGAGTAGTTCAGAAAAACAGGAGAAGAGTTAGGAGAGAGGAGTAAGAATGTGTTGGACTGTGCATTTTTATGTTTTTCCCCCTTTACACATGTGAAACCTATGAAAATTCTTTTCTGTTGTATAGAAACTAGTGGTAGTGTTTTGACTGAATGACTCTATTTTGAATCAGGTTTGCTGTGTTTTGAAAGAGTTAGTATGTGTAGAAAAGGGTATTCAGCATTTTGAAATGTAGAGTTTGTATTCATTTAACAAAATGTGGTTTTGACCACAAAATGAACTATTTGGTTAATTGTGTGATGTAGGTGTGTTGCTGTGTTAAGAGTTTAGAAAAAGTACTTTAAGTATTGGTAAATGCTTGTTAGCAATTGAAAAAAACTGTAACCTGACCAAAAGGAGGAGAAGGGGGAGGAACATAATTGGCCATCGGGCTATTGTAAATGTCTCTGGTCAGTGTGGAGGGAATGTCACTACATGCGCAGCCATCAGCCAACGAGGTGCTCTGTTTCATGACTGGTTTACCAATAACCCAAGGTTTTCTAACATCTTTCTGCCTGCATACTCTCCCTTTCTAAACCCGATTGAGGAGTTTTTTTCGGCACGGCGGTGGAAAGTAAATGACAGAGAACCTTATGTTCATGTTCACCTGCTCCAGGCCATGGAAGAAGCCTGCCTAGACATATCAGTAGATGCATGCCAGGGGTGGATCAGGCATGCAAGAGGATTTTACCCCCGCTGGCTGGCTAGGGCCAGTATAGCCTGTGATGTGGATGAGATTCTCTGGCCTGACCCAGACCAAAGACAGGTTGAGGTGGAATAATTTTTTTGTACTGTATAGTACATGAATAAAAATGTTTTTTGAGGGGAAGAACCACAAGCAACATAACTTGCCAGTTTTGGAAATACTGTTTTAAATTTATTGCACTAGTGTGTAAGACTATGTTGTAGTGTGTGTTTTTGAGGCCTTGTGATGTCTGTGGGCAAAGTTTGGCTTTTCAGCAAGAGTGAATGGTTTTGAGTGTAGAGCTTCATTTTGACCTGAAAATAGGATGTTTGGGAAATTGGGTGAGACGTTATGGATTTGTGTTTACTGTTTTGAGAATACGAGGCATAGTTTCAAGAAATGCATTTAAGCAATCGAGAAAAACTGTAATTATTTTACCAAAAGCAACACTTAATAATATCTCATTTCAAAGCAAGGTTGTTTTACGATGACACGTAAGGATTGAATGTTGTGTCCCCACTTTTTGTCAACATTGTCAGACATTCATGTAAGTTTTCTAGTTTTACAATATTTTAAATCCTGAGAAAAAAAAGCATAAAGTCTGTATAAATAACCATACATTTTCACAAAATGTTCTGTTTTATTTTACTTTTAACCAAGATGTGGATTAAGACAAAAAAAAAATTCCCAGTTACATTTAAAAAGTTGATTTATGCCAACAATATGATAGGTTTTTATTTATTTATTTATTTATTTATTTATTTTATTTTGCAGGTATTGCATGGACTACTAAAATAGTATGTAGTGAACATGTCAATCATTTTAATAAAATTGTCTGCCAAAATGTAATGTTTTAAGGCATTTGTATAAGCAAACATTCAAATTCAGAAAGATTTATAGAGTCTTGGGAAGTATAAACACAGCAAACACACTGTAAAAAAATAAATGTATTTTTACAGAGAAAAAACAGTAGAATTTTACAGTCAAATCACAGTTTGATCAGAACTGTGAATTTCCATAAAAATGCATACATTGACACCAAATGTACATTTTACCTGTTGTTTAACTGATTATGTGTGTTACTGAAAAAAAAATGGCATTTTCCTTTAATTAAAAGTAATTGTTATGTATTAGTAACCTTACATGTCCTTAAAAAAACGTTAATATATCATATTTTTTCAGAGTTGCGAAAAATGTATTTTTACAAAGAAAAAACAGTAGAATTTTACAGTCAAATCACATTTGGATCAGAACTGTAAATTTCCATAAAAACGCATACATTGACTCCAAATGTAGCCTACATTTTGTCAGCTATTTAACTGATTTTAATAAGTGTTACTAGAAAGCGTAATTTGCGGCGGCACGAGTGAGATGTCCCCACCACGTTTTGCCAAAGCAGCGACTTTGTCCCCACCACTTTTTCAAACACCTCGCTGCACGGATGTACCCAATAACGATTTTAGGTAGCTGAGAATTCATATCATTCGTTTGTTAAATAGGTGATCAGGCGCTGGAATGTGTTGTTTCTGAAAACATACTGAGTGCTCGTTGCCGCCGTTATCAGTGGCTGAAGGCAACAGTTAGTGTTCCCTTGTGGCTCGTGCACAGTCTTCACAGTTCATGCGAAGGAGCGCTTCAATCAGTCGCTTAACGCTATTGCAGAGACCCTGAATTTGTTGTGGTGAAATCTCAAAATAAATGCACACAAACGTGTTTGTATTCTTGATATACAATCACGGATCAACATCTCTGGTTTTTATGATGAATATTTAAAATATATATATATATATATATATAATAGAGGTCAGACTCAAACTTAGAACCTCTGACTGCATCAACGAAGATTCAGCCACCAGCCCATCAGAAGGCTAATAACATGCATGATAAAAATTAGATCTGTCAATAAAATAAAATAAATGTATAATTAAAACCGTTGAATTGAAATCGTTATTGCACATACTTCATATAACACCTTCATGACAGAGGCCATTTACACTAGCTCCACCCACGTCTGGTTAGCGTAGACAACACTACAAAAATACAATGAGCTACAGCTATAGTCTCGGCTGGCGTAGGGTGTACGGCGTGAAGCCTTTGATACAAAGGACTGGTGTTCAAATCTTCTGTATGCGTAAGTGCTCTCTTTTCCCATCACATATAAAATCGAAAAGACATATAGTTTAATTAAAATGAAGGAAACATATATATGAAAAAAAAAATTGTGGAATTTGTGCGGAATTAAAAAAAAAACAGAAATTAAAAATGGAATTTAAGTTTATAAAGGCGAAGTACTACAAATGCATATACAGCGAGGTCAAACTAAAAAGATCATTGCCCAAGCCTATTCATTCATATCATGTATTCGGTAAACCCTGACAGTAGTTTTAAACACCAATACAGAGCGTGCGGCGCCACAAACAGGGCAAATGGTCCTAGATATTTTAAGGGCATACACTAATTTAACACTTGTATGGTTTTCCACAAAACACAGGGATATGTTCTATGTGCTCTTTAACAGCCCAACATTTAAAAATAAATAAAATAAAAATAAATAAAAATAAAGAAATAACAATTAAAAATGCTTTGAAAGTTACATTTTATTGCACCTTTACAAAATACACCAAAACAGAAAACAGCTTTTGTATTCTTAATCACATTTTATTGTCAAGGGCACTTCACATCAGGTCAAGTATTTATCTTAACATCAAAAAGTAAATTCCATTGCATTCACAATTTAGGAGGCATAACTACTCGTATTCATTTTTGTCCATTTACTGCTACATATTCCAGTCCACCATTGTGTAGTGAACAATGTCATAAAATAAGAAAATATACAAAAAAATATAGAAGTATTAAGACTAAACTTATTAAATTATGATAGTCAGAGTGTTGCTGGAAGCAAGCCAACAAGCTGTTTATAGCTATATAGCAAGCTTTTAAAATGAAACCATAGAAATAAGAACATTTTGTTTTATTAAGAACATTTCCAGCAAAAGACACGCTTCAAGACACAAATGTGTAGCTACATTAAAAAAAAATAAAAATTAATTAAAATAAAAATGACCCTGTTGGGCCTGGATACTAATAATACAGAGCATGTCCTGGGGAAATAAAACTGAAAGAACAAATTTTGAAGGAACAAAAGTCATGCGTTACAGTCCAAAAAGTTTGGCCTGTACCGTGGAGACGAATGTCACATTTCTGAATGCCTGCATCTGCGGGGGGACACAAAGAGTTATAGTTATAATAAACCAAAAGAAGAACGGAAACATAAATAAGCATTTACAAAATTATCTAATTTGAGGCCACACACTTATCACATTTATTTCAGTTACTCAAAAACATTGGTGTACTTTATCAGTGATGAATGATAAGCACAGGCAATAAAGTCAACTGCTGCTTTGTATACAAAACAGCATAGAGCTCCCTGCTCAAAATAAAAGACCACACCGGTTAGTCTCCCCAGTCAAATGCAGCAATTTTTGATGCGAGACCGAATACTTTTAGGTTGACAGAGTACACTCGCAATAAAAGTAACAATAGCCTTAATTTCTGCACATTTCTTAACCTAGTGAATGCAGCTTATGACTTACCTGTGCAAGAATTCTCCCAGTTCTACAGGGTAACTTCTGTTCAATATGTAGTAGAGGGAAAATATCAAATACAGGGCCTCAGTACAACTCAAAAGATGTTCATTTACAATCATCTGGTCTACTGCTACCATGTATACACTGGCTGTCAGTGGGTTCTCTCCTGTGAACAAACAAAAGAAAAAAAAAAAAAATCAGCAAGCAATAACATTTACGAAAGGTAAATTCTGCAGATTTCATATCAAGTCAACCACAATTAGTAATTGTGGTGTAAGACTAAAAATTAAGAGATCATATTAAATGATACCCACCACACACTATTGGAGTAGGTGGAAGCTGCTCTGGGCATATATCGTTTGGAACACAAGTGTCTTCTACCATCACAAGAAACTGGTCTTCATAATTTTTTAAATGGGTGAGCAACAACATCACTGCCCCACAAACATGATCCCCTCCAGTTCAAATCTTGGTGAGGATTCTCCCTGCTCTGCTTGCCCTCTCTGTGCACTGAGACTGAAAGTACTCGGATATTCTTCTGAATTCACTGGTAGTGGCTTCTTCAAAGCTGTCGTTCATGTCAATGCCTGTGAGCTCTTTAAAGTGTGCTTTCATTCCTGCTTGCTGGAAAAGATATGGCCACTCATCAAGTAACTCTGCAGTTTCCTTTCCAGATTGGATGTCATTTCTTTGGGAGGTGTAGGTCAGTACATTTTTATATATATTATAGGAGACACACACCACCTGAGGACCAGCTTTCAGTCAGTAGAGTGCTTGGTGTTCGAATGGGAAAAGCTGCCAATGTACTTTTGATGAAGGACAAACTGTGATAGCATTGTGCCTCAGAACTTTGACCTTAGAAATGGCTTGCCTTGTGGATGGTTCACCTGTCGCTGTAGTGAGTATGTTTCAGAAACAACGAACCATCATCCAGCCATGAAATGTCTGCAGTTCGGTAATGCCAAAGGGGAGCTGCAGGGCCACAGTGTGACATAACACCAGTAGCAATACAGTCGTGACCAGGGCAATGCGTCACAGCACAGAGTTTTTCGCAGCATTTCGCGCTTGTGCCTGCATAGCCGACTACCCAGCTGCATCCCCATGATAACTACAGAAGGCTGCAATGAACCGTGTGCTGTGACACATTGCCCAGGTCACCACTTTTGTAATTGCTGGTAGGACGATGGTTTGTTGCACCACTTTTGAAACATTCTCACATACCCACAAGATGAGCCACTTTGAAGACCGAAGATCCGAGGCACTATACCATCACAGTTTTTCCTATTCTGAAACAAAGCACTCCACTGACTGAAAGCCGGTCCTCAGATGGTGTGTTTGTATACTACTCTTTGAACTGCACCTGTGACACCAGCACTCACTGCTCTAAGCTGGGGTGGTCATAATGTAATGGCTCAGCAGTGTATGAATTAACAGAATTGACAAATTATAAGTCCTGGCTTCAAAATTTTTGTTGCTAGTTTAATGTCAGATCAGATGTTTACTCACATCTTTCAGTTGAAATGCTTGATGATGAAGTGGAGCATCCAGGACCAGGTGAACCTGATGTATCAGAAGTGTATTCAGCAGATGTCTCATTTGTACTGTTTTGCTGAGTGAAAGTAACATCTAAATGGCATAAACAACAAAACTGGCATTGATACCAAAAGATCAACAAACATTGAGATACTGTGCAACACGTACAGAATACAGCTACGAAATACAAAATAAAATAAGAATGGTGTGTTATTTGTCAAGTCAAGTGAATGCATGTTGTATACATTTGTATGCAGACCATTGATTTCAAAACTTGGGCAATTAGTTTTCTTGCTTAATTGGTTTTAAGAAGCCAGCTAGATCCTGGTCTTTCAGAAACTGTAGGTCATCGATGGTCTCCACACCTAGGCTTTTCAAACCCTCTATGGCTAGTATTTTCCTTGTGTACTGATGACCAATATCATTTCAATTACTTAATTCCTCTACAATCATCTGAATGGTTGACGATGGCACCAGGTATTTGGCTTGCAGCTGCATATAAAACAGACAAAGTATTTTCATGTACAATGACTGTGTGTTAGATTTAGTCAGCGAATCTGAGAATTCATTTTCATCACCTCCATCCTCAGTTACATCAAAACATGCTGAGAAAAAACGTTGTTCAGATAAAGTAGTTTTTAATTTAGCAAATGTTGAAGTCCTGTGCTTTTGTGAAACATGGGCCGAAAAGCTTGATCTTAAACTGAATATTTTGGCACATTTTTCAAAAGGACAACATACCACCTCTCCCGTTGCTAAATGTGACCTAAGATGAGAAAGGACTTTGTTTATGGCTGGGCATTTCTGCTGACAGTTTGAACTGTTGCAAACAAATGTGCCCACTGAATCATCCAATTGAGTTTGTTGTCTTTTGTGATGGCAATAAACATGAGCTTTGAGAGCACTGTATTTTGTGAACTTAAGTTTGCAGTCTGGGAAACAACATGGATTGTGAGCATTCGTTTCATGTCAGTGTAAGATCTGGGGCCAGTTGCATAAAAGGTTAAGACTAGTCTTAAAAGTAAGCCAGCTATTTTTTTTCTTTAAAGCTGGTCGTCATTATTTAAATTCAGTTACATAAAAATGTAGATTAGTCTAAGTTGAATCCAAAAAATAAGACTGATTACCCTTTGGCTAACTGCTAGCTGGTCAAACTAGCTCTTAAGACACTGTCTTAACATAGAGGCTAAGTTTATGCAACTGGCCCTGATGACTAACCTATCCCTTAACTGTCTTAAGAGAGCAATCACAATTGCACAAATACATCAATATAGTTGAAGGTAACAAACCTGATACGAAATAATTTGTCCATCCAATGAGTCTGCTTCCTTAAGTTCTAAAAAAAAAAAATACAAATAAATAAAACAACCAACCAGAACCAAACTCTGCAGCAATAAAACAAAATAAATAAAAATAACTACACAGTTCTGTAGCCCAAATATCACTTCAAAATCTTTCAACAAACAGTCTAGCAACTTGCATGATCTAAACTACAAGATGATTCGCTTACAATTTAAAGCTTATGTAATTAGCCATTTCCACCTGTTTGCCATTAACATTTAAACTAACGCTGGATGGCAGTTCACTTGAATAAAAAAATACACTTACTTGACATCAAGGTCCAGTGTTGATTTGTTGTCGTTCTGTCACTTTGGGGATCCACACAGCAGAATATGTTGCTTAATACCATCACGTTCACACACTTTACTTAGCCTACTTGAGAGAAACTTTTACTTATAGATTTTTTAAACGAACTGACGCCTGAATTCAAGTGAAGTAGCGAGCAACCACATGCAGTATGGAAAACACGCACCGTTCAACTTGTCACGTCATACAATAAAAACTATAAACGTGACAGCAGGCATAGGGTGTTTTAAAATCATGCAACGAAAAGGACGGCCTAACCTCACTCCTAACCTTACTGTGATGTGAGCAAATCAGGTCCTGCAGAGACCTTGTGTGCGTTGCCTGATGGAGTTAACGTGAGGTGCCAATAACTCTGTGTACATCCAGTCACGCTTTCCCATCGAAGCAACTACCATAATTTTTGTGCCAGTGCGGAAATAAAGGCTGCGTTTCATCTCCACTGGCAGGTAATATCTTGCTGAACTTTATAATGATGAACTTAATGATGAACTTAATGATGAACTTGTCGCTTGTCGCTGTTTTTCTTACAGCATTGTTCAAATCAAAGATGGCGGCGGCCATAATTTACATCAAAGACAGGACAATAACAATCCACAACATGTAGAGGTACGCAATTACCAGAAAATATTTTGGATTTTTGATTTTTAAATTGTCTCTAAAATCACAACGAGGTCTGTGTCACACTGTCTAAATTTATTTGTAGCAATCCAAATTTAGCTACCCTCTAACTGTGTAAACCTTTTTCATTTCAAAAAAAGAAGTACATCTCTCAAGGACACGTGGAGTGATGCGTGAAATTTAGGACACACATAACCTCACTTTTACTTCAAATTGAAACTTTTACAATTGAGATGTGTAACCTCTCTCTCTCTCTCTCTCTCTCTCTCTCTCTCTATCTTTCGCTTTCTTTTAAAGGACCAAAACCAACACCAAGATGCATTGGAGTTGTACCCATTGGTCTGTCCAAACCCTTGTGTGTGGAAGACTTGAAATGCAATGATGATATTAATTGTATTTGTTGATGTTGTTTTATACAAAAAATTATAGCATAATGTTTTGAGATGTCTAGATTTTTTTTTTATGTATTTACTTATTTTATTATTAATGGAATAAGTTTAAATGTTTGAATTGGTATTGCTGTTTTTAGATTTAAGATTGTTGTTAATTACAACAGAAACTTTATTGCATTACATGAAAATACAGGGGGACCAATTAATATTGATTGTCTGTAATAAATTCATTTTTGTTGTCATAGCTTAATGGAAAATAACAGCCATAATCATGATACCATATGTATATTATATTTAAAATCATTTTTACAAGTGAAACATTTAAACCTGGGGTGGGAATTTTAAAATAAAGTGCTGTACACGTAATTCAAAATTATGGTCCATTTCAGTTCATTTTTTTTAAATATTGGCTGACACAAGTTATTTCAATTTACAGTCAAAATCTGTTAAACAACAATTTAAACTTTATTTAAGTTTACAGTCAAAACATTCTTTCTTAAATAATGGGTTTACATGTTATGTATATCTACAGTCAAATTTTAGTTAGTTAAGTAACTGTTTAACCATGTTTTTTTACATCTACAGTTAAAACATGTTTCATGAAATAAGGGTTTAAACGTTATTTCAATTCACAGTCAAAGAATGGTATTTAATTTAATGGTCTGTGCGTGTTTGTTAATTACACAGATAAAACATGAAATTTCAGATTACAATTTAAGCATTTTTTGGCATTGTATAGTCAGTATACCATTTCTCATATTGCTGTGCAAACACGTTACTTCAGTTAATGGTGTATCACCGTTTTTTTTACATTTTTTTTTTTTTTTTTTTTACAGTGTACGTAAGGTTTTGGATAGTAATAACTCAAGTGTTACTACATCCTTCAACAGGAATTACTAATTATTTGGATCCATATTCTAAAGTGAAGATCATGGTGACCCACTAGTAATGAATAAAGTGTTACCAAAGCCATCGGAAGTATGACTATCCAGAACCTTACAAAAACCTCAATAGTTTTTAATGACTTTAGTCGTCATGATCTTCACTTTAGAATACGGATCCAAATAATTAGTAATTCCTTCTGAAGTATTTGGTAATACCTGAGTCATTACTAGTGGGTTACCATGATCATCACTTTAGAATTAATTATGGATTTTGCATTATTTACATTAATTATGAACATATATATAGTCGTTCTTAGTAGTTCTCTGGAAGATATATAAAAAAATAGTAGTTACTGATTAGCTAATAGTGAACTACCACATTCAGTGCTATGACTTACTGATTTGTCAGTCAGAGATTCTTGTAAGTTAATAGTAGTTATTAGAATGTTAATAGTGCATTAGTCATTTATTCCTGTGTAGTTATTCATTAATAACGGGACTGTATTCTAAAGTGTTACCCAACATTAATATCTGATACCATCACTGTACTATGGTCACAACATTTTTTTCACACAATTTTTCTCTGTGAACTGGATTTTCATACTTCTTACTTTCACAGAGCGGGTCCCTAAACCTGTGATAAGAACAGAGATGACCATTAACCCTGATGTTGTGTATTTACAGTTTTTTTCAATTGCTAACAAGCATTTACCAATACTTGAAGTACTTTTTCTAAACTCTTAACACAGCAACACACCTACATCACACAATTAGCCAAATTGTTCATTTTCTGGCCAAAACCATATTCTGTTAAATAAATACAAACTCTACATTTCAAAATGCTGAATACCTTTTTCTACATATACCAACTCTATCAAAACACAGCAAACCTGATTCAAAAACGAGTCATTTGGTCAAAACATTACCACTAGTTTCTATCCAACAGAAACATATAGTCAGTCATAGCACAGTGACTGTCAAAATACTAACAGTCGATGGCTTTACAAAAGCTGCATTGATTGTCATGTTTCAGTTCTACCCAAATATAACAGAAAATATTTAAATCTATTGTTTTTTGTTGGTGGTGGTGGTGTTGTTTTTTTTTGTTTTTTGTTTTTTTTGTTTTTGATTTGATTTGATTTTACCCTAAACAGAAACCCATTTTACATTTTTAGGTGTTCAATGTGTTCTTTCTTGGCAATATACTATCTAAAACTGAGTGAGTCATTATTACTTTATAGAATGTACAATAGAAAAAGATAGGGTCCTCTATGCAGAAATTCGATTGGAACATTGATCGCAATTCCTTTCCAGTGGGTCGGGGTTGGATGTGGATGGTGCCCTATGATAGCTGATGCCAGTGATCGACAGAAATTCCAACATACGTGGCCTTAGGTTACTATGCAAGCTTGTTTCCGTCACAGAAAAACAAGAAAATATGATAATTATGACCATTTGTATCTCACAATTCGGATGTATATTCTTGGAATTCCAAGTTTACATCTTGCAATTCAGACTTTATCAGAATTGTGAGATAAAAAAAGTCACAATTACCCTGTACCCTTTATATTCCATGGCAGACATAAGCTTATGTGTAAGGCGAAAAAAACAAACATAAAAATGCACAGTCCAGCACACATTCTTACTCCTCTCCTCTCCCCTACCTTTTCTTTCCTTTTTTCTGATCCAACTACTCCTCTACCTCCTACAACTATTTCTCTCCCTTTCCCAGACATTATTTTTTCTCTCCTTGATTCTTTGTGTTGTTCTGCATCCACAAAACCAATTCAAAGAGGTCTTTTTATGTTGATGTAATGGAAAAAGCTTCAACACCTGTTTATTCCTCTAAATGAGAATGGAATCAGCTATTTCTAAATATTTCATTGATCTGTTACTTAAAAATGCTTATTAGTTGTTAAAATATTTTATATAGAAATATTTTTCAATACTTTTGAGCTGTTGTTATTGCAGAAGTAGAAGCTTTATACTGTATTTAAGGTTTGGATCATTAGATCTTCATTTCTGACATGCTGTATTTTTACAAATAAGACTAAAAAGATCCATGATTTTGGTTTTGGGTAAGCTTGTATGAAAAGAAAATGTATGCATTTTAGACACGTGGTAATTGACTGAATATTGTGTGAAAACAACACAAATTGTGTTACAGTTTTTTACAGACGCTAGGACACATTTCTCAATACTTAGGTCACTTTTGCAAAACTCTTCACACAATTCTCCTAACCGACTTTCAGCTTGGCAAAGCAGTTCATTTCACATTCAAAATGCACTACAACTACCAAAACACTTTATTCAGGTCTCAAATAAACTCATTCTTCCAGAACACTAGCAAAGGTTGACAGCTGACAAACACACTTTGTCACCCACAAAACAATGACCTAAAAAACACTAACAACATGTAGCATGACACAGTGTTTTCTTGTGTAAAACAAGGACACATCTCTGTTTATAATTGCAATATATATTGTTTATAACTGCAATATATGTTACTGGAATGAATCAGACATGATGCAGAATTCGTCAATATTTTATGTTGTTTATTTATTTATTTATTTTTTGCACTAAGTAATTCCAAAATACAAGAATATTCTTCTTCCACCACGCATACGTATTCCTCGCCCCCTCCCAGCCACTCTTCTTCCTCTTTCAGCCACTTCTCTATTTCTGGCTGGGTCCATGTTTACATCACAATACAAACCTATTCAGCAGTTGTCTCCTTTTGTAATGAAATTGAAAGAGTAACACCTGTGTAGATGTTAATCTACAATGAGAATCAGCTGTGGCTGGTTAAACTGCATTTTAAGATTTAAAATATGTTTCAATAAAATATTGCTGTTGAATTTTGCTGTCTTATTCAGTTTTGCATTATGTTATTGTTTTGAACACAAGTTTAACAGTTTTGAAAACAGTATGTAAGCACGTGCAAAATGTCCTGTACCTACAAAGATTTTTGGCAGTTGTTGTGTCTGAGTGAGAAAAGAATTCATGAAATTTGAGAGATGTAGTCATTGAATGCATTTTGTGCCAAAACAATGATAATTGATCCTCAGTTTAGCCCACATAGACTTCTGTTGTGCTCACTGTGTGAAGAGTTTTGCAAAAGTGACCAAAGTATTGAGAAATGTGTCCTAGCGTCTGTAAAAAACTGTAATCTACAATGAGAATCAGCTGTGGCTGGTTAAACTGCATTTTAAGATTTAAAATATGTTTCAATAAAATATTGCTGTTGAATTTTGCTGTCTTATTCAGTTTTGCATTATGTTATTGTTTTGAACACAAGTTTAACAGTTTTGAAAACAGTATGTAAGCACGTGCAAAATGTCCTGTACCTACAAAGATTTTTGGCAGTTGTTGTGTCTGAGTGAGAAAAGAATTCATGAAATTTGAGAGATGTAGTCATTGAATGCATTTTGTGCCAAAACAATGATAATTGATCCTCAGTTTAGCCCACATAGACTTCTGTTGTGCTCACTGTGTGAAGAGTTTTGCAAAAGTGACCAAAGTATTGAGAAATGTGTCCTAGCGTCTGTAAAAAACTGTAATATGCGAGTACAGTGAAACGATCATCTGGAAGAATTCTGCTGGAGAAATACTGAAGGGCTCAGAGCATTATCCGAAAGGAGAGTTCATCTTAGTCGAAAACAAAAGAAATCTAGCCGACTACTACTGCACACTCAAGTACTCCATGAATGAGGAGACCAGTGATCCGGTCTATGAGAGAGATCTGTTTAAAGGTAAGACAGTGAAGAAACTCCATACAACATAAATCTGTATGGAGCTAGATATTTAAATGTTTTATGGTCTCTTAATTTTTAATGTTATTTATTAACACAATTGTGATCCAGGGCTGGATTTGCTTTATAAGTGTTGCATGTTTTTTTTTCTTCATTAGGTTCAAACTCAAGTCTTGCCATTTCAATTGTCATTCCTTTGATCGCTGTGGCCATCATCATCCTTTTCCTGTTTCTCATAATTCGTTTTCACGGTAAGACTGCAGTTGTGTTCAATCTTTAAAGCATTTGAAATGCTGTGCTTATTATTTGCTCAAACCCAAAACAAAAATTCTAATCATTTATAAATAACATGAACTTGTTAATAATTCACAAAAAAATGTTATTCTTTTTAAAATAAGGTCATTGTGCTGCTTGCTGTGGGAAACCAAAGATATACAAGAGAAAGTTTATTTGATTTCTTTGTGGAAAATCGTGACTGTATGTTTTATAAAGTACATATAATACTATTTTTCCTCTCGTAACTTGTACGCAAATGACAGATACTACATCGGGCACAGAGTTGTGCTCATCGTTGATCCTCTAAAACCCAGCTGGAGCTCTTTACCATCTGTGTCTTGATAACTTTGCTTCTTTTCGAACTCTCTGTCTGAACAAAAATCCAGATTCATAAGGAGATTTATGTGAACACAGGTTGTCATTTGTAATGAATTGTTTTCGCTGTTTTGGTAGGATTTGGAGTTTAAAGATTCCTCAGCCTGAGCCCTCTCTCATCTGAAAGAAATCAAAGACAAGATGCTCAAAACATTGCTCAAAATATTTAAATAATTTAAAAATGCTTTTAAATGTTCATGGGTCTTTGATGTTTAATAAAAAGTAAAAGTAAATAGAAAAATTATATATATATATATATATATATATATATATATATATATATAAATTAATAAAAATAATATGTAAAAATAATTGCAAAATAACTATATATAACTGTTACACGGACGGTCTCTGTGGCTCCCTCTATTCCCCACCAGCGGGAACCCTCGCCGGAGTTCTAGAGACTACCTTTCCCATAATCCCGTGCCTGGGACTGCCTCTTCCGGTTCCGGGTCTTCCGGTTCACTTCCCCTCTGTCGGCCATTTTACAGCGTTGCGCGGGCCGGCGCTTCGCGAAGTTTTGTTAGTCATGGTGTCAATCATAAGCGTTCTTTTCTCGGACTGCCTACTCGTTGCCTACCGGACTGTTTATCGTGTGAGTGAACCTTTGCTGCCTGCCTTTTATCGACCCTCGCGTTCCCCTTGGATTATTCCCTTTGATCGCCGCCGCCCCCCGACTTCTTGCATGGACTTTGACTACCCGATTGGATTTACCTTCACCACACCTGTCCGCCGACAGCGCCTCCTCCTGCTGCCAGCCCGCCCCCAGCCGCTCCTCCCGTCACCGCGAGTCCCCAATTGGCCTTCCCCGAAAAATTCGACGGTTCGCCGAGCAAGTGCAAGGGGTTCCTCCTGCAGTGCACGCTGTTTGTTAACCAGCAGCCACACCTTTACCCCACCGACGAGGGTCGGATTGCTTTTGTCTGCTCTTTGCTTACTGGGAAGGCGTTGGAATGGGCCACCGCAGTATGGGATCTCGGGCAGCCTACTTTCCCCTCTTTCGCCGCCTTCCTTCAGAGTTTCAAGGAGGTTTTCCAGCCCAGCCCAGAGAGCAGCGAGGCCGGGGAGCAGATTATGGCCCTGAGGCAGGGACGTCGCACCGCGGCAGAATACGCACTGGATTTTCGCACGCTGGCGGCACAGAGCGGTTGGAACGATGGACCCCTCAAGCTGCACTATCGTAAGGGCTTACAGCCGGATCTACAGGTGGAACTGGCCTGCCGGGATGAGAACCTGTCTCTCAGCCAGTATATCGAGTTGTCCATCCGCGTAGACAACGTCATGCGCGCCCGCAAGCCCAGCCAAGCATTCACCGCGATTCCTCCTTCCACCTCTATCCCTGTGGCCTCACCGGAACCCATGCAGCTGGGAGTGACCAAACTGTCTGCGGAGGAGAGGGAACGGCGTCTCAAGAACAACCTCTGTCTGTACTGTGGACAGGCGGGACACATCCGAGCCACCTGTCCCACTCGACCTCCTCGTCCACCTGCCTCGGTGAGTTCTACCAGATTACACCTCAATCGTTGTGAGATTCCCGTGACTTTGTGCTATGAGGACATGTCTGTTCATACCACCGCCTTGATTGATTCCGGCGCCGCCGGCAATTTCATTGATGCAGACTTTGTTAGAACTAATCATCTGCCCATTCTCTCCTGTGTTTCCCCGGTGGCAGTGGCCGCCCTCGACGGGCGACCATTAGGGACAGGACGGATCGAGCACACGACAGGGGACCTCACCCTCCACACCGAACCCCATCATAAGGAGACCATCCGGTTTTTTATCATCACATCACCCCGAACACCTCTCATCCTCGGTTACCCCTGGCTTCACCAGCACAAACCCACCATCTCCTGGTCAGAAGCAACAATTAAAAAAAAATAAATCTGGTGACTCCCTCTATTCCCCACCAGCGGGAACCCTTGCCGGAGTTCTAGAGACTACCTTTCCCATAATCCCGTGCCTGGGACTGCCTCTTCCGGTTCCGGGTCTTCCGGTTCACTTCCCCTCTGTCGGCCATTTTACAGCGTTGCGCGGGCCGGCGCTTCGCGAAGTTTTGTTAGTCATGCTATCAATCCTAAGCGTTCTTTTCTCGGACTGCCTACTTGTTGCCAACCGGACTGTTTATCGTGTTCAAGCAAATTATATATGAACAAATCTAATTGTTATCACCTTAACTTACCCAGTTCTCATTTTGTTACTCCATAATTCTGAAAAAACGTAGAACTTACAACATATTTTTACTGTTTTTTAGGGGAGAATAAAACATAAAATCAAGCAAATTATATGAACAAATCCATCTGTAAAATCCTTCAGGATATAGACAGCAATAAAAATGTGTAGGAGAAAAAAACTCATTTTGAGAAAACGACTTTTAAAAATATTGTAAATATTGTAATTGAAATCTATTGACACAAATAGATAAAGTGCTATAAAAAACTTGTCACAACATTTATATATCATTGATCTTTTGTTGTTTTGATTGCTTCTTTTACTGTCATTTGTAAGTCACTTTGGATAAAAGCTTCAGCTAAATGATAAAACGGTAAATGGTAATTAACAAATAACCCTTTTTTTTATATATATTCCTTTATAGGTTCATTTCAGTGATTTTACATTGTATTTATATGACTATATAGTATTTTTATACTAGTACTATTATTTAGCATTTGATAAATGCATGTGCTAAATGAATAATGTAAGTTTCCGATTTGGCATTTACATATGCTGATGACTGTGGAGGATTGTGGTGTGAACTTTTAAAGCTTAACAAGAACAGCCACAGCTTCACAGTTTGATCAGTTCAAATGCTCATACAGTATAATTTCAGAGGTGATAAAAATGTCTCTTACCTTTTTGGTGATTCTTGCATTGGCTAGAGAACACGAGAACACATATTAGCAGTAGCAGAAGGGCTCCTGAACCTGCTAAAATGCTCACCATGATCCAAAAATCAAAGCCAAAGAGTTTACGAGGACCTGAGCTTTCACCTGTGGCACCTGAAAGATGATCATGAATCTGTTTTAAGCTGTTAAAAATCCTGAAAAATTAAACAAATTCAGTCCATTGAAGAATGAGAAGCATGTGAAATAAAAATGACTTACATGATACTGTGATGCTGTCACTTTGCTCACTGCTGACAGAATTGTTTACTCTGCATGAGTACGGTTTATTCTCCTGTACTTGAGCAGATGTCAAGAACATTTGAGGGTTTTTTTCATGGATGATTTTGTTTTCTTTATACCAGGATACAGTCAGATCTGTACGGTCTCCAATGTCACAGGTGAGTGTAGCGTCCCCATTTTTGCAGTTGTCCTTCACAGTAGGTTTAGGAGCCTTTGCTGTGACAGAAACATGGTGTTTATTTCCTACTACTGGAACTACTGTAGAAATATGCAGTCTTATTTTGCTATTATAGTGGAAGAGTATGAATATTTGTCCTCTTACCATAAACTTTAATTTCCTCTTCTCCAGCACCAATCTCTGTACCATCATTATTAAAAGCACTGTATTTATATTTGCCTGTGTCCTTCAGACTAACACTTTTAAATGTTAATGATCCATCTTCGCCTATTTCCCCATCTATTTTATTATTCTTAATCTTCCCTCTTTTCTTTTCAATGAAGGCATCACTAGAGAAATGTAACCATTTGATCTCTGTAGGTATTTCATTGTTTCTTGTTTTCAGTTTGATGGTGCAGGACGTTCCCTCTAGTAGCTCTTTTCCACATGTCTTTGTTGAGACTGTAATAAGATGATATTAGCATTAAATAAAACTCTACAGGGTTTATGCGCTCATATGTGGTTTACCATGGGAAATAAACAAAACATTATAAAGAATGAATATTTCTCAGGGTAGATTTCTTTTTCTATGACTTTGATACATGATACAGTTCATTTAACACACACTGACTCCTACAACAACAGGACCTGTCATCAAACCGTATTGGGTATGTTGTTACAAATGGGGACCTTCATTAGACAGCATATACAGAATTTTCATCAGAATATCAACAGAAATCATGAAACAGGTAAGAGGGTAACAAAATCATGATAACAAAATCAAACTAAATCATGATTATGGCTGACAGAAATAAAAAAAAAATAAATAGTGAAAAAAAAATCACAGCATATATTCCCTGACTCAACATTAAAAAATGATTTTGAAAGTGCAGTACAATGTTTAAGTTCAAATCTGCCTTCAAATCTGTGTTCACCTATTTTATAGGTTATATTATATTACAGTTTTTCTCGATTGCTAAAACACTATAACCAGTCTTTTGAACTAAAATTTCAAAACCATAATGCCATTTTCCAAAAAGCACACCGATTTCCCTGAACTATAAACACTATTCCCCTGCTTTAACACATGAGTCAGATTTGGTGAACTGTTACTGCAAAACTCTACACACAAATCCCTACATTTCTCAGTGCTTACACCATGTGGTCATTTAGAAAGAACTAGCATTCAATATTGTTCACTCAAGTCTGCAAAGTTTGAGCTCAATTAGCACACAATTACCCAAGTGGAAACACTAGGAGTCCAAATTTATCACACACCAATCAGAACCTTCGATGGAGATAAAAGTGCTAAAGTCAGCTTAGAGTTTGTTGCTTTTCTCAAATCAGAAATAAAATTCTCAAAACTACTTGTTCAACCTCCACATCATCTAGTTACTTGTGCACATCATAAAATGTTTCTAATTTTTTTTAACAAGTTGCGTTTGCTTTGGTACATTCATGCAACTGATTATGCAACTGATTTGTCTGCTGTTTCCTACATTTTCAGTTCCTATTGTCATGTTGCTATAGTCTTTCTCCTCAAAACATCAATTCATTAGCTCATCGTATATGTCTTTGCAGTAAATGCTACATTTTTTATCTAGCTGTCAAGCATATTCTACACATTTCTATTAGACTTTTTGTAAATTTGCCATGAATTGTTCAAGTTAATATTGACTTATCTCTAATGTAGAGACTACAGATCAACCAATGATAAAGCAGTTCTCTGTAATAGCTCAAAGGTACATCTCAACATCTCATGAACCTTCAACTGGAAAGCATATATAGACAGAGGACAACACAAGAGTTACAAATTCTGACAGTGCACTTTCTAATTTATATTTCGGCATTTGCCCATATTTCACTTTTCTATTTACAGTTTTTCTCAATTGCTTAAACACATTTCTTGAAATTATGCCTCGCTTTTGCGGAACTCTAAACACAAATCCGTAACTTCTAACTCAATTCCCTAAACTTACTATATTCAGGTCAAAATGAAGCTCTCCACTCAAAACCACTCAATCTTGCTGAAAAAACAAACTTTGCTCTCAGACATGACACACAAACCCTCAAAAACACACACACTATAACACAGTTTTACACACTGATGAGATCAATTCAAAACAATACTACGAAAACTGGTAATAAGTGTTGCTTGGGGAAATTTTTTTTTTTAAATTAACACGATGAACACAACAAATGTATGCATTTGCAAGTGTTTTAATCCTTAATTTATTGTACTGTAGAACAGCAAACAACAACAAAAATAATTGTTCTGCCCCAGCACCCTGTCTTTGGTCTGGGACAGGCCAAACAACCTCCTCAACATCACAGACTAAATTGGGCATGGACAGGCAGCAGAGGTAAAATCCCCTTGCATGGCACGCATCAACTAAAATATATAAGACTGCTTGTTTTCTTGCCCTTCCTATTTCTCTTCTATGTTGTTGTCGTCATTCTTCACCTTATACTCTTTGTCTTCGAAATTGCATATTACTGTATGCGGGATATTGATTGAAAAAGAGCAGATAGTATTCACAGTTACACTTTTACTAGTGGTCTGACAAAAAAAAAAAAAAAAAAAAAAAAAATATATATATATATATATATATATATATATATATATATATATACATAACAAAATAAAATAACATATAAATACATTACAAAGTCATTGTGCAATAGGAAAGAAAAAAGTAAATATGGGCAAAGGCGGAAATATACATTAGAAAGTGCACTGTCAGAATTTGTAACTGTGTTGTGTTGTCCTCTGTCTATATATGCTTTCCAACTGAAGGTTCATGAGATGTTGAGATGTACCTTTGAGCTATTTCAAAGAACTGCTTTATCATTGGTTGATCTGTAGTCTCTGGTGAAAGTCAGTATTCACTTTAACAATTTATGGCAAATATACAAAAAGTCTAATAGAAATGTGTAGAATATGCTTGACCGTTTATGACAACTAGATAAAAAGTTTAGCATTTCCTGCAAAGACATATACGATGAGCTAATGACTTGATGTTTTGAGGGGTAAGACTATAGCAACATGACAATAGGGACTGAAAATGTAGGAAAAAGCAGACAAATCCATTGCATAATCAGTTACATGAACGTACCAAAGCAAACACAACTTGTTAAAAAAAAAAAATTAGAAACATTTTATGATGTGCACAAGTGATTACATGATGTGGAGGTTGAACAAGTAGTTTTGAGAATTTCATTTCTGATCTGAGAAAAGCACCAAACTGTAAACTGACTTTGGCCCTTTTATCTAAATCGAAGCTTCTGATTGGTGTGTGATAAATTTTGACTCCTAGTGTTTCCACTTGGGTAATTGTGTACTAATTGAGCTCAAACTTTGCAGACTTGAGTGAACAATATTGAATGCTAGTGCTTTCTAAATGACCACATGATGTAAGCACTGAGAAATGTAGGGATTTGTGTGTAGAGTTTTGCAGTAACAGTTCACCAAATCTGACTCATGTGTTAAAGCAGGGGAGTAGTGTTTATAGTTTAGGAAAATGGGTGTGCTTTTTGAAAAATGGCATTATGGTTTTGAAATTTTAGTTCAAAAGACTACTTATAGTGTTTTAGCAATCGAGAAAAACTGTAACAATGACTTTGTAATGTATTTATATTTTATTTCATTTTTGTATGTTGAATTTTTTTTTATTTTTTTTTTTGTCAGACCACTAGTAAAAGTGTAACTGTGAATCCTATCTGGCCTTTTTCAATCAATATCCTGCATACAGTAATATACAATTTTGAAGGCAAAGAGTAGGAGGTGAAAGAGGAAGAGGAGGAGAAGGAGGACGACGACAACAACATGGAAGAGAAATAGGAAGGGCAAGCGCAAGAAAACAAGCAGTCTTATATATTTTAGTTGACGTGTGCCAGGGTTATAACCAATTAGTCTGTGATGTTGAGGAGGTTGTTTGGCCTGTCCCAGACCAAAGACAGGATGCTGGGGCAGAATAATTATTTTTGTTGTTGTTTGCTGTTTTGTGCTGTACTCTACAGTACAATAAATTAAGGATTAAAACACTTGCAAATGCATAAATTTGTTGTATTCATCATGTTAATTTTTTTTTTCCAAGCAACACTTATTACCAGTTTTCGTAGTATTGTTTTGAATTGATCTCATCTGTGTGTAAAACTGTGTTGTAGTGTGTGTGGTTTTGAGGGTTTGTGTGTCATGTCTGAAAGCAAAGTTTGTTTTTATCAGCAAGATTGAGTTGTTTTGAGTGGAGAGCTTCATTTTTACCAGAATATAGTAAGTTCAGGGAACTGAGTTAGAAGTTACGGATTTGTGTTTAGAGTTTCGCAAAAGCGAGGCATAATTTCAAGAAATGTGTTTAAGCAATTGAGAAAAACTGTAACATATTCTGATACCTAAATTTCACAGAAATATTCTACACTGTGTGCAGAATTATTAGGCATGTTGATATTC
This sequence comes from Labeo rohita, assembly GCF_022985175.1. Lineage (NCBI taxonomy): Eukaryota > Metazoa > Chordata > Actinopteri > Cypriniformes > Cyprinidae > Labeo > Labeo rohita. Next base: position 42,094 of record NW_026129222.1, read on the forward strand.
TGGTCATATTTTTTTTCCAAACACATTTTACCAATTCCAAACCACATCAGTCTTAGTAACTACTGTTAATTTTGTGTTTAATCATTTATATGTGATGTATAATTGTCCGTGAAGGCTGGAAGTGAAAAACTCCTTATATTCAGGTGTGCAGGATTATTAGGCATGTTTTCGTTTACAGCTAAAATGAGCCAAAAAAGATATTTAACCCAGACTGAAAAGTCCAAATTATTAAATGCCCATGAGAAGAATGCAATACTAATGCATTACAAGAATTTGCAAAGTTAAGGCTTGACCATTGGACAGCGAAATGCTTGTTGAGTCTGCATGGTCAGAAAAAACAGGTGGAGAAGAAAAAATGCATGTTAACTGCAAAAGAATTAGGAATTAAGGTGAAGAATTAGGTGTGACACCATCAGGAACCGTTTCCAGTTCTCCAGCGCCACCATTTTCCAGAACTGCAACCGACCTGGAGTCTTCAGAAGTGCAATGTGTCAGGTTCTCAGAGACTTTGCTTGGTAAAAAATCCTAAAAAATGCCCCTGACTTAATAAGAATAACAAGCTGACGTGTTGTGAAATACATGAAGACAGTTTTTTTATATGCTTTAGAGACAGATAAGTTGAGAGTGACTCTTGAAGGACAAGCATCACATCCTCTTGTACCTCTGATTCAAGAATTTATCTTCTAAAATCTGGCAGTAAGTTTTGGGAGTTCATTTAAGTCCATCTCTGCAAGTCAGACTTTTCAGGATAAGAGACTAAACATGAACTCCCAAAACTTACTGCCAGATTTTGGAAGATAAATTCTTGAATCAGAGGCACAAGAGGATGTGATGCTTGTCCTTCAAGAGTCACTCTCAACTTATCTGTCTCTAAAGCATATAAAAAAACTGTCTTCATGTATTTCACAACACGTCAGCTTGTTATTCTTATTAAGTCAGGGGCATTTTTTAGGATTTTTTACCAAGCAAAGTCTCTGAGAACCTGACACATTGTACTTCTGAAGACTCCAGGTAGGTTGCAGTTCTGGAAAATGGTGGCGCTGGAGAACTGGAAACGGTTCCTGATGGTGTCACACCTAATTCTTCACCTTAATTCCTAATTCTTTTGCAGTTAACATGCATCTTTTCTTCTCCACCTGTTTTTTCTGACCATGCAGACTCAACAAGCATTTCGCTGTCCAATGGTCAAGCCTTAACTTTGCAAATTCTTGTAATGCATTAGTATTGCATTCTTCTCATGGGCATTTAATAATTTGGACTTTTCAGTCTGGGTTAAATCTCTTTTTTGGCTCATTTTAGCTGTAAACGAATATGCGGTCTTCATTTTGGGATGTACACTCATGGTCTTTGGGGTCTCTAGAGACCCCATGCAACAAAATGTAATTTTGTAACAAAATAATAGGGTTTTTTTTATTTTTTTTTTTTTTTTTTTTAATTGATATAAATTAATAAATAAATTTTTTTTTTAAAATAGGTTTTTATACAGAAACAGCTTCTTATGTAAAATTCCCTTTATAAAAGGCCCACATTTTTAACTTTCATTCATGGGGATAACATGGATAATTTGACATGGATTAGTGTAAGATTTTTGCCCATCTTTTGGAAAATGCCGTTTTAAAAATAAAAAAATTATCACTTTTACCAGTAGATGGCAGCAGAGCTCCACTATTTACTATTTGCTGTTTGACCAACTGAAAGATATCATATTTGAACAATTATAACAATAAAAAAGTACTTTTTAGTCAAATTGATATCTACATGAAACCAAATGAAATCACAATTATAACAATAAACATTACTTTCTGTCAAAGTTTAATATTTTTTGTAGAATCAAACCAACAAAATGTCGATTCACCATAAGGGGAGCCAACTGAGCTGTTCCAAGCTCCTCCAGAAAGAGCCTTCTCTTGAAGGTTTTCCCTCAGTGCCCTTCTGGACATATGCCAGACCACAGCACGTATGAATTCAGTGCAGAGTACAGCAGATGAACTAAGTGTGTGTGTGTTTGTCTGTGTTTGTAATACTGCAGATGGTAGCCACTTACACCTGCAAACGAAAGACAGCTCGTTGTGTGCCACTTAATTTCTGTCTATATATGTTCTGTGTTGTTTCTAATCCCCACTTAGAAAAGGGACAAAATTCATCCATTCAAAATTCATTCATTCATCCATTACTTTGACAAAAAGTAATTTTTATTGTTATAATTGTGATTTCATAATATGTAGATATCCAACTGAAAAAAAAAAAAACTTGTAAAAAGATATCTTTCAGTTGGTCAAATAGTAAATAGTGGAGCTCTGCAGCTATCTACTGGTAAAAGTGATAATTTGTTTTATTTTTAAAACGGCATTTTCCAAAAGATGGGCAAAAATCTTACACTAAACCATGTCAAATTATACGTTATCCCCATGAATAAAAGTTAAAAATGTGGGTATTATGTAAAGTGAATTTTACATAAAAAGCTGTTTTTGTATAAAAACCTATTTAAAGGAAACATGCATAATGTTGAAACATTCAAAAAAAATAAAATAAATAAATAAATAAATAAAAAATAAATAAATAAATAAATAAATAGATAGATAAAATAGAATCAGAACAATTTGAAATCAAATCCTTAAACTAACTTTAATCAAAAGCCAGAGAAAACAAATACGATTTGAGAACAGATTTAAAACTAGCTAGTGAAGGAGCAAATCTAACATTTACAGGCAAACTATTCCAAAGTTTAGGAGCTGCAGCTGAAAAGGCCCAACCACCTTTGGTTTTACGTGGGACAGTTAAGAGAAGCTGATTACTAGACCTAAGTGCTCTTTGAGGAAGGAATCAGAAGGTCACTAATGTATTTTGGTGCAAGACCAGATAAAGCCTTGTGCACAAAAACAGCTGTTTTAAAATCAGTTCTAGACTTTACAGGAAGCCAATGTAAATATGCTAAAATTGGAGAAATGCTATCCCTCTTTTTTGTTACAGTAAGAAGCCTCACTGCAGCATTTTTGGACAACAGGTGAGAAATCTCCATTTGAGGCAGACCAGGGAATCACAGTAGTCCAGGTGTGATGTTATGAAAGCATGGATTGCAGTCTCTAAATCTTTATGGGGGCAGAAACTGTTTCAGTTTTGCAATTGATCTCAGACGGAAAAAACAGCTTATTACCACTGTGCTATTTTGATTCTCAAAGCTGAGTAAGGAAACAAATGTAACCACAAGATTTCTTACAGAAGTAAACACCGGCAGAGAGAGACTCTAAATTAAAAACAGATGAAGACCTAGAGTGGCCTAAAATCAAATTTTGCTTTTGCTTTCATTTAATAGCAAAAAATGATTAGCCATCCAACATTTTATCTCCTCAAAACAGTCAATATTTTAGATCTGTAAGTGTCTTCTATTAAAGGTAGATGTGCACAAACTCTCATTGCAGCAGTTTGCATATAAACATCACTAGATTTGCATTTAAAAGTTTTAGAAGTTTTGTTGCCTTACATTATTTGACCTGATCTTCCCCACAAAAGTGAATTTAGATGTTCCTAAATTAAGTAGGCCACTATTTTTAAGTTAACTGAAAAAACATGATTTACAGTGATTTGTATACTGTCATGAGTTGACACTGTATAACGCAATATGCATGAGAAGAAAAGGTAATGTTGGATGACTTACTATATAACTTTTTAAAATCAAATTATAACCTTTAATAGCAACAACAAAACATATTTTGGACCCACAGTAAAGTCTCTAAATTAAAGAGTTGAGATTATTAACATATCAACACAAAATGAAACCATAACCTACCAGAGAATGCAGTAACTCCACAGAGGAATAAAAATACGACACAGTATTGGCAGCTCATTGTTCTTCTAGAAAACAGCAAATGTTCCAAAACCTTTTCACAATCAGCTCCAGGAGACAGAAACTATTTCTGTTCGCAGAAACAGAAAAGAAAAGAGGAAGACTGTGATCAGGGAGTTGGTGGTTATGCAAAATCATCAACTAGATGTCAGTAATGCAGACCAATCAAATCAAGGCTGCAAACTCTTACACATTCAGTGACGCCTGACACGGTTCTCAAGCCACACTGTTTTGAAATGCATGATATATTCATTGTGCAGATTATAATGGAACTTTGTGAGATGCCATCTTTTTATTAAATAAAGGAAACACTATTTACAGTAACTGGTGTTTCACTATCTAAAAATAGGTTGCATGAGCAAATTTCAGTGGTCGTGTGTCAACCCCCACAGTATTTTGGTGCAAATTCATGTGTCATTTTGTGTAATGGAAAATTACAAAATACAGTATTTAGGCCAGTGTGCTTATTTCATTCACCATAAAAAATATTTTTGAAGTAAATAAAACAATCAAGAATTTTCAATGCTGTATGTTTTAAAATAAATTCTGTTTTAGTCTTTCCATATAAAAATGTTATTAAAAAAAAGTTTATTTCAGTGGCGCGGTGTGACATGACAAATCCCCAACAATAAACTGCTGCTGCATTCTATTTATGACGTGCTCACACAAAGTGTGATTTGCAACGGTTGCTTTGTCACGTCCAGTGTAGACAGACTTTAGCTGTTGCGGCGCGAATATAGGAATATAATTTATTTATCTTTGTATTTTTATATCAATATGGTACAGAATTATCATATTTAAATCAATGTGTTAAACCAGTTAGGTCAAAAGTAATTTAAAAGTGATTAAAAAGTAGTCTGATTTCATTACCTAAACTACCATTTTTTTCTTATGTAATTTGGATCAGTAACAGATTACAGTTTACAAGTAATCTACCCAGCACTGGTGACTATGTATAAATAAGTCACTAAAAAGTATTATATTAAGAAAAAAAAAAGCAGAAAATATGTATAAATAACATTAATTTTTCACAAAATGTTTTGCTTCATTTTACATTTGACCAAGATTTGAATAAAGAGTATAAATGCTTTTTTTATTCTTTATTTTTTTTTATCTGTTAAAAGATTTAAAAAGAGCAATGTGTGTATATTTATAGGAGTGCATACTAAAATAGTTTCTTCCTGTAAGAGTGGGCGTGGCCATTTGTAAATTTTATGGGTCTGGCTTCCAGTCTCATCTGAGTCCAACTATATTTAGCTGTACAAAACAGCTCATTTTGCTGCTTAATATTACTAATTGATGTGTCTTAACATATTATTTTGTAGTGCAAACAGTATTATCATTTTTTTTTTTAACATTGTTATTCGTGTTGAAGAAAAAGGTGGATGCACTGAATACAATATCAATCATTTTTAATAAAATTGTCTGTCAAAAGTAAAATGTGTTAAGATTTTTATTTAAAGCAATCATTTGAATTCAGATTAGAGACTTCAGGGAAGTATGAACATAGTTAATCAAACAGTTTGCTTTGTACATTCACTTTAAGAATATTAAAGGCTACACATTTTCTCATTCAGATAAACTGTGCATGTGCATCTTCTCTACTGACTTCCATTTAGACACAACAGAGCGCCCCTGGCGAGTGAGATCCGCCCCATCATCTTTCATGGTCATTTTTCATGTATTACTTAGTGCATAGTGTCATTTGTAGTGTCATTTGGTGTATTTGTAGTTTCTGTTTTTGAACTTCCTCTATATTCACACCCCGTTTTACACCCCGTCAGTCTTAGATGTGTAAAGAACATTCGGAGCAAAACAGAAGAAAAGTCCATTAATGTGTCCTTTGTACAAAAAAAATGTCTCTACGATGCTTGACCTTGGTTGCCGTCTGTGTTGTGGTTATCTCCACAGAAGCTGTTTCAGGTAGATGATTTTTTAAAAGTTTTATTGAAGGTTGCACAATTTCTGTTTTTGATGACCCTAAAGTAGTTTGATTTTAAATTATATTAGAGTATAACCTAATTATATACAAAGTATAAATGAGTGTAGTGAATAACAGATACTTGCTTGTTGGAAAACATTTCTGTCATATTTCACTCACTAGGTCAAGATGACAAAAGCAGTGGGTGATACAGTGTCTTTTCGTCCAACCAACATAAATCCTCCGGTCACCAGCATTATATGGAAACACAGAAACATCAGTGGAACTGTTTTCAAGGCGATTGAATGGGATGATGATGGTTTTAACATCCCGAATCAGAGATTCAAAGGCATCACAACTCTTGATGAAAAAACTGGACAAATCACTATAACTAAATTAACTGTTGAACATAGTGGAGTTTATACCATTGACATCAACAGTAAAGAGCAGGAACAAAGATTCAAGTTGGAAGTGTTGGGTGAGAGGATATTGATTTTTATATTTATTAATATTAATTGTTTATGTGTTATGATCTTTTTACTTAACATATAATACAGCTAGTAATTCTAGTCATTTAAAATAGCTTTTATTATGCTAACAAACATTATCAACGTTATACCATGTACATGTCCTCAAAAACATGATAGTACAATGGTGCTTTTTAGTGGAAGCTATGGTTTGTATTAAAATACTATGATATCAGTCTGATACCATCATTGAAGTTTTTCATTGTTTCTTTCACAGTGCCGGTCCCTAAACCTGAGATACAAATAGATAGCAGTGATACAAACCCTGATGTTGTGTATTTAAGATGTGGCTACAGTGAAACGATCATCTGGAAGAATTCTGCTGGAGAAACACTGAAGGGCTTGAAGGACCATCTGCCAGGAGAGTTCATCAAGGTCGAAAACAAAAGAAATCCAGACAACTACTACACCTGCACACTCAAGAACACTGTGAGTGAGAAGACCAGTGATCCGGTCTATGAGAGAGATCTGTTTAAAGGTGAGACAGCGATTTACTTCAACATCATTTACTAAAGAGGAAAATCAGAGTATTTTTTCTCTTCAGAAGTTGTAGTTACATTCAACAAGCATTCATATTGACACTTTAAAAATATCTGAATGTCATTGCATTAGAATTAGATAAAAAAAAAAAAGAATCAATTCAAATGTCATTTATTGGAGGACAGAACAACAGCACAAACACCATTTAACAGCCAAATATTTCACAAAAGGAAGTTTTTTAGGTGTTCTTGCAATTCATTTTGAAATTTGAAATCTTAACTGGTTCTTTTCCAGACAAAGACTTATTTTATTTATATTTTGAACATTTGCCATGAATTTACACAAAACAGCTGCAATAAATGCTGAACACCTAATAAAAACACCAACCACATGTTTGTGGTTTCTGTTTTTGTACTTCCTCTGTATCTCGGGTGTGTTTGTAAAAGCCATTAACCAGTTTAGTTTTAAATATGTAGGGTAATTTAATCTCTTTCTCTCTTTTTTAAACCTAAATTCTGATCATTTAAATGTGTGTGAGCTTTGTTTTATAAACTGAACACTTTCTTTTCAGCTGATTTCTGGGGATTTGTTATTTGGATTGTCATTGTTTCAATCAGCATGGTTATTATCATCCTTTTCATGTTTATACAGACTTGTCATGGTAAGTCTACCATTGTGTTTTGTCTTTTAAAACTTTTTTTTTTTTCTAAAGGACATCTTTGTACCTTTTTTTCACCCCTATTAGGTACATGTTAGTACCTTAAGGGTACGCATTACTACTCTAAGCTAATAACATGTACCTATTGGGGTAAAAAAAGGTACAAGGATGTCCTTTTAAGGGTACTGCTCCAGTGACAAGCTGTTGTCAAAAAGGTAACATTTTGAGCCCATTTTTGTGTGTGCAAAAGCAACAGAATATACTTTTGCAGAAGACAAAATAAGTTAAAAATACCCTGATCTTCAAATTCAAAAAGTTTTCACCCACTGGCTCTTAACGCATGGTGTTTCTAAAGTATCAGTGAGCATGTGAACCTTCTGTAGTAGTTGCATATAAGATTTTGTTTTTTTGTCATGTTTTGTTTTCCCCCTCTATGGTTACGGCCTTTGCCTGTGTACCGGATGTGTTAGCTTATTTAAATCTGTTTTTAGATCTGTTTACTAGAATCTAATACATACAGTATGTTATTACAGGAAACTGGCAATAGGCTTTGCCTTCCTGTTGTAGGCTGGGTAAATATGACAGATAAATAGTTTTGTGAAGATACCTTTATAAATAAATTTATTTTTATTTTGTTGAGCATTGTACTGATGGAAGAGTCAGCCTTGGCCTTAAGATTTCTAACAGAGGGAGCCAGTATTTATTTTTTATCTGTATTTAATAAAATCCATGATGCTGTGTATATCTGAACAAGATGTTCACACAACCACAACATTAAAGATACAGCAGTATATTTGATGGTATACATGTGGTAATTTTTTTATCCCTGTGTGCACCAAACCCATCTTGAGTGATTGTTGCTAAAAAGCTCATTGTTTAGTTTCAAATGACAATAAAACCCAGTCCCATTTCAGATTTCAGTAGTGTCTGACAAATGAATATGCTGGAGTATGTTTTTGAATGTGTTAGACTATGCATAAAAATAAAATACCTATTTTGTCTGGGAGCAGAACAACTAATCAGCAAAACTGTCTAATAAGCAAAACCTGTTTAGAGCAAGTCTTGTCTGGTACCCAAAACCAGTGTTTGTTTGGTACCCATAATTGTATTAAAGGAGAAGTCCACTTTCAGAACAAAAAATGTACAGATAATGTTTACTTAAACCTTGTCATCCAAGATGTTTTTAATCTTTCTTTCTTCAGTCGCAAAGAAATTTCTTTCTTTTGGGATTATTTTTCTCATTTATAATGGACTGAAACCGCATTTAAACTGCATTTTGAACCTCAAAATGCAGTTTAAATCCATTATTGGAATGGATCCCAAATGCTTTCCGTTTCAAAAACAATCCCAGCTGAGGAAGAAGGGTCTAATCTAGGATGACAATCAGTTATTTGTAAATAAGAAAAAAAACCTTAAATTTTTGTTCTGGAAGTAGATCTTTTCTACAGAAGGGGTCATCGGATGCTAAGTTGTCTTGCCTTCCCTGAACTCCATAGTTCTGCCTCAAGACAGTTAGGGTATGTCTAAAAACTCCAATCGTATTTTCTCCCTACAGAATTATAAAAACCCAGTCTTTTCAAAGTGAACATGCAAAGAAGATGAAACACCCTTATTAAAAAGGTAAAACAGCAATATGGGACGATTCTGAAGTAAAACACCAGATGGGAGTTTTCCAGACATACCCTCACTGTCATGAATTCTTGGAACAAAAACAGTTCAAGCAGAGTAAGACAAGAATTTTTTTGACAGCTGAAAAAGTATGTAAATTGTCAGTTTTTTTCATATGATAATAACTCATCATTTGCTAGATAAGACCCTTCTTTCTTGGCTGGGATTGTTTACAAGGCATCTGGGATATATTTGAAGCCGCATTTAAACAGATTTTGGAAGATCAAACTCGGAGCACCATATCAGTCCATTATATGGAGAAAAATGCTGAAATATTTTCCTCAAAAAACTGAATTTCTTTACGACTGACATTGTACATCTTGGATGACAAGGGGTTGAGTACATTATCTGTAAATATTTGTTCTGGAAGTAAGCCAGTGAAGAGCAGAAGCAGGACATGCGTGATGATAAAAAGGAGCAGTTTATTGAATAATCTTTAGTTGTGTAATAATCTCTTATTAATGAAGACATACAGCCCTAGAAACCACATATACAGTCATAAGACTAAACAACAATGGAAAAATAATATAAAATAATATGATATATAAATGACCAATCAATAAATGAATCGATGAAACAAGTATATAAATGACTATGATTATTACAAATGATTATGAATAAATGTAATAAAAATGATTAAATAATAAATGATTATACATAAATCAACAAATGAAAGAAAGAAAGTAAAACAACAGGAATGTATGGTTGCTCTCTTCAAGCAAAACACACACTGTTTGCATATGAGGATCCTTAGATTCTTCAGAAGAGAGCATTTTCTTTTCTTGAAACCCTCCCAAACCACATGTGGTGAGAAATGTTTGTTACTTTGTTTTTTCTCAAGACTTTTCTGATGATTAAGAGAATTTGGCCTTTGTGTTCCTCATATTCATAACCTTATGAAACAGGAAGACATTTTCGTAGTCACCGCGGTGTGCTAAAACTGTAAATATGAATGGGAATGTACTAATTTCTAGTTTCATAGTGCTTTTCCTCCACTGTCATTTGTTTTACTTGTTAAAAGGTTAGATTATCTTTTTTTTTTTTTTTTTTTTTTTTTTTTTTTTGAATGTAAGTGGATTTTTGTTTCAGAGCTTTGATCATAATCGCTAATAATTCTGACCACTACTGTTTAATTTATTTCTGTTTAATTAAGATACCAAGGCAAAGGAATGAACCAATAAACAGTAACATTGAATCATCTGTCAAATACATAAAAAATTCACATTCATAAGGTGATTTGTGTGTGTTCAATTAAGTCTCAGGTCATCATTTGTAATAAGCTGTTATTTACTGTGTTTGGATCTGTTTAGGCAGGATCTGGAGCTTGAAGATTCCTCAGCCTCAACTCATCTGAAAGATATCCTCTGAAAGATATCAAAGACAAGACATTCATAAAATTGCCATTTTCAGATGTTAGAGGAGTAAAATATTTACCTTGTGAGTTAATATTTCAATAATGTAGCATCAAACTTGCATGTTCATGTTTTTTTGCATGTTGGTTAATGGTCACATGCAAGTGTATTTTGTGTGTTATATTTTGTATTTATATTTTAAGTGTTTCATGTTGTTTTTGTTTTAAAAAGGCATGCATGACTTTTAAACTTTTTTTCATATATTGTTATTGTGATTTGACATGAACATTGCATCTCGTGAAAACTATATCTATATAAGTGTTTTTATAAATTATATTACAATTTCAGTTTTATTTAAATTAATTCTTCTTCCCCATTTTAATTTGGCATTAGCTTTTAATAACTCAGAAACCCCCAACTGGGGAAACCCTGATGTAGTCTCTACTAGATTTGATCTATTATATATAATGGTTGTGGATTTTTTTGATGGCCAATGCCAATATGTTAGTGTAATCCAATCAACTGCTTTCCTCAAAGTGGATTCCTGAGTATTTTTGGATTTTAAATAAAGCTTTGTTGCACTTGCTTACTTGCTGACTGGTAAATGTAACATCAACTAGAATTAGACCTAGAATTTCCTTAACCATTTTTTAAACTAAACTATTGGTCCTTCTATGGTTACAGCCTTGGCCTGTATATAGGATATTTTATCTTGTTTAAATCTGTTTTTAGATCTGTTTATTAATCTAATGCATATGCTATTACAGGAAACTGTGACAAATGGTTTTGCATTCCTGTTGTAAGCTGGTTATGACAAATAAATCGTTTTATGAAGATACCTTCATAGGTTAATTCAGTAATTTATAATTATATTTATACGACTATTATTATTACTATTATGTCACTTTGGATCAAAGCAACTGCTAAATAAATGTATGATTTGGCATTTAAAATCCGCTGATGAGTGTAGAGGATTGTCGTGTGAACTTTTAAAGCCCAACAAGAAGCTTTAAAGTTCGATCACTTTCTCTTTCATTGAAAATACAAATGCTCATATTAGAGGTTATGAAGACATCTCTTTGTTGTTGCTTCTTGCACTGGCTACAGACCACGAGAATACATTTTGAGAGTTTAAAGACTGGGGCCTTTACATGACAAAAAAAGAACAGATTGTTAGACATGATTGTGGATGACAGAAATTAAAATAAATATAAAATATTTAATATAAAATCTGTTCTGAAAATACAGTACAATGTTTCAAGTCAAATCTGCCTTCAATCTTTGTTCACCTATTTATCCAACATATTACGATACAAAAATATCACTTTTTTATTTATTTATTTATTTTTTTAATTTTAGACAGTTTTGAACTAGATGCTTGAAACCAACTAATATATTTAAGAATGAGAAGCATGTGTGAAATAAAAATGACTTACATGATACTGTAAAGCTGTCACTCTGCTCACTGCTGACAGGATTGCTTAGTCTGCATGAGTACGGTTTATTCTCATGTACTTGAGCAGATGTCAAGAACAGTTTTGGGTTTTTTTCATTCTGGACGGTTTTGTCTTCTTTATACCAGGATACAGTCAAATCTGTACGGTCTCTAATGTCACAGGTGAGCACAGCGTTCCCATCAGCATCACGATTAAACATCACAGTAGGTTTAGGAGCCTTTGCTGACAGAAAAACAGTGGCTATTTCCTACTTCTGGAACTACTGTAGAAATATACAGTCTTATTTTGTTATTATTGGGAAAAGGTATGAATATTTGTCCACTTACCATAAACTTTAATTTCCTCTTCTTCAGCATCAATCGGTGTACCTTCAGCATTAAAAACAGTGTATCTATATTTGCCGGTGTTCTTCAGACTAACATTGTGTAATGTTAATGATCCATCTTCACCCATTGTTAGACCTGGAGTGTTTTTCTTGATCTTCCCATTGTTCCTGAGAATGAAGTCACCATTAGAGAGATGGATCCACATGGTATCATTAGATGTGTCATCCTTTCTTGTTGGCAGTTTGATGGTGCAGGACGATCCCTCTAGTTGCTCTTTTTCACATGTCTTTGTTGAGACTGTAATAAGATGATATTAGCACTCAATAAAACTCAGCAAGATTCATGCACTCATAAGTGGTTTACTACGGGAAATAAACAATTATAGAGAATAAGAATACAATACAATGATTCAGTTCAAATCCATACTTGAACGTCACAAAAAATCTAATTTAAGACAATTTTGAACAATATATTTAAAACCAACAAATCAGTGCTTGATTGAATAAGCCTTTGTTAAATATGAATTTTGACTCAAAACCTACTAGGATACGGATGAACACACAAACTTTGCAATAAAAAAAGGGAAGTGTTTTCTCCTTCTTTTCAAGTTAAAGGTGTGATATTATGCTTTTTTACTTTTTGAATTTTAGTCAGTGTGTGGTGTGTATCTTTGGGCATAAAAAAGTTCTACAAAGTTGCAAATCTCAAAGTCCACTTCAAAAGGAGAGATATATATATATATTTTAAAAAAAAAAATCCCTTTTCAAGAACTTCAATGAACAGCTACTTTGGACTACAACGTTTGTTTTCCGCATGCAATGATGTCACAACATGGTCCATTAGAATATCATTAAATTAAATCCTGCCCACGGACATTCAAACTGTTGGAGGGAGTGTAGGGACGAGGTGGGGGATTAGCTTAACTTTAGCGATGCAGCACGGAGAACCACTTCAACGAGCTGCAGCATGGCGAGTATAAAGACAAGCATTGACTAGAGTGGCCACTTTACAGCCGCAATGCGCCACAGACGTGTGCAGTGTGTAAGAGATTTATTCATTGTACAGTGTTTTTTAAAATGCATAAACTTGCACTAGACTAGGCTAGGCAAATCAGTGATGATGTTCTTTGATAATGGCTGCTTTTAGCCTTATGCTGGAGCTGGTTTCGGGCAATGAAACTAAGTATGTAAATAGTTAAATACATTAGCACAATAATATCATGTATTGGCGAACTCGCAGGCTGAGGCTAGGACCCACTGTAGCGTATTATTTACTCAGTGTATATGACTTCCTTCTTTCAGATGAATGCAATCAGATATTAAAAATTATCCTGGCACTCCCAAGCTCCCTCCAGTGGGTTAATAAAAAATATCCATATTTAAAATGTAAGAATCACTTTAATCTAACTTGCGCTAACAGTTGTACACGGAACTTGCTTCTTCGACAAGGGGCGTGGCAGTACTGAAACATAGCCTAAGCTGTTCACCAATCGCAATGCAGTGAGAGAGCTAACCAATCACAACAAATTTCGTTTTTCGGAAGGCGGGCCTTTATTAAACCCAGAACTAATCAAGCCTTATGTGCCAGACTGGAAGAGATGTATTGTAATAATGTAATTGATGTTAAAAATAATGCGTTTTTCAAACCACCAAGCATGAAAAAAAGTTCTACAACACCCCCAAAACAAAATCAAGACTTTGATAAAAGAGCATAATAGGACCTCTTTAATAATCCTATTTATTTTGCTATCATAACTTTTTTGGTCAGCACATAATTCCCAAACTTCCATTTGTGTTATTTCATAGTTTTGATTCATTTTTATGTAGAGTAACGAACACTGAAAAAAAAATAATAATTTGATATTAAAAGCCTTTGTGCTGCCTTAGAAAATTAAGATTATTCAAATTAAAATGTGCAGTTGTATTACGGTTTTTCTGAATTGTTAAATCACATTTTTTGATACCATCACTTATTTTCTCAAAACGTTAAACACAAATCCAAATGTTCAAACTAATTCACAGAACCCCTGTGCATTTAATACAACTTAATAGGGCTCACACGCTCACATGTGGTTTACATTAGATAGTTGAAGAGCATTTTTTAAATAGATACAGATTAACTATTAAATAAATAATTATAACAAAGTCAATACACTGAAGAATGAGAAGCATGTGAAATAAGAATGACTTACATGGCACTGTGATGCTGTCACTTTGCTCACTGCTGACAGGATTGCTTACTCTGCATGAGTACGGTTTATTCTCCTGTACTTGAGCAGATGTCAAGAACAGTTTTGGGTTTTTTTCATTCTGGATGGTTTTGTTTTCTTTATACCAGGATACAATCAGATCTGTATGGTTTCTAGTGTCACAGGTGAGCACAGCGTTCCCATCAGCATCACAGTCAAACATTACAGTAGGTTTAGGAGCCTTTGCTGTGACAGAAACATTGTGGTTATTTCCTACTTCTGGAACTACTATAGAAATATACATAACTTATTTTGTTATTATGGGGTAAAGGTATGAATATTTGGCTTTGTACCATAAACTTTAATTTCCTTTTCTCCATCATCAATCTGTATATCTTCGTCAGCGAAAACAGTGTATCTATATTTGCCGGTGTCCTTCAGATTAACATTGTGTAATGTTAATGATCCATCTTTTTCCATTGTTAGACCTGGAGTGTTTTTCCAGATTTTCCCATTATTCCTGTAAATGAAGTCACCACTAGAGAGATGGATCCACATGATATCATTAGATTTGTTTCTTGTTGGTAGTTTGATGGTGACGGATGTTCCTTCTAGTTGCTCTTTTCCACATGTATTTGTAGAGACTGTAATAAGATCATATTAGCATTTAATAAAACTATGTTCACATGCTCATTTGTGGTTTACTTTAGATCAGTGGTTCTCAACAGGGGGGGGGCGCGGAGGGATCGGAAGGGGGGCGCAAATCATGGATCGCGGAACCGGGGGGGCCGCCCGGGCCTGTGCCCGGATAACTTTTGAGGTCTGATGCAAATTATGACATACAAAAATGCATAGGCTATAGATTATTATTCATTAAAAGGTCATGATCTCGATTCAAACACACG
>NW_026129222.1:57919-85539 GCF_022985175.1 Labeo rohita
GGTTTTGAAACAATTGCCGTTTTCTAGAAGAGCGATGACCTGCCAGTACCGTGTCATATTTGTATTCCTCTGTGGAGTTACTGCATTCTCTGGTAGGTTATGGTTTCATTTTGTGTTGATATGTTAATAATCTCAACTCAGACTTTACTGTGGGTCCAAAATATGTTTCGTTGTTGCGATCAAAAGTTATAATTTGATTAAAAAAAATAAATAAATAAAATAATCTAGTAAGTAATCCAACATTACCTTTTCTTCTCACGCATATTGCGTTATACAGTGTCAACTCATGACAGTATACAAATCACTGTAAATCATGTTTTTTCAGTTAACTTAAAAATAGTGGCCTACTTAGTCTAGGAACATCTAAATTCACTTTTGTGGGGAAGATCAGGTCAAATAATGTAAGGCAACAAAACTTCTAAAACTTTTAAATGCAAATCTAGTGATGTTTATATGCAAACTGCTGCAATGAGAGTTTGTGCACATCTACCTTTAATAGAAGACACTTACAGATCTAAAATATTGACTGTTTTGAGGAGATCAAATGTTGGATGGCTAATAATTTTTTTGCTATTAAATGAAAGCAAAAGCAAAATTCGATTTTAGGCCACTCTAGGTCTTCATCTGTTTTTAATTTAGAGTCTCTCTCTGCTGGTGTTTACTTCCATAAGAAATCTTGTGGTTACATTTGATTCGTTACTCAACTTAAATAGCACAGAGGTAAAGGGATGTTTTTTTCCGTCTGAGACTAATTGTGAAACTGAAACAGTTTCTGTCCCATAAATATTTAGAGACTGCAATCCATGCTTTCATAACATCACACCTGGACTGTGATTCCCTTTACTGTGGTCTGCCTCAAATGGAGATTTCTCACCTGCAAATTGTCCAAAATGCTGCAGCGAGGCTGGACCAAAAAAGAGGGATCACATTTCTCCAATTTTAGTGTCTTTACATTAGCTTCTTGTAAAGTTTAAAATTGATTTCAAAATAGCTGTTTTGATGTATAAGGCTTTATCTGGTCTTCCACCAAAATACATTAGTGACCTACTGATTCATTACATTACTCCTCAAAGAGCACTTAGGTCTAGTAATCAGCTTCTCTTAACTGTCCACGTTGTCGTTGTAAAACCAAAGATGGTCAGGCCTTTTCAGCTGCAGCTCCTAAACATTGTAATAGTCTGCCTGTAAATGTGAGATTTACTCTTTCACTAAATCTGTTCCCAAATCTTATTTGTTTTCTGTGGCTTTTGATTAAAGTTTGGTGGTTCTGAACACTTAACATCCAAGGAACATTTTCATTCAACAAATTCATAGTAGGAAAAGATTCTTTATTAAAACGTTCTTCACGCTCGTTCTTCAGCAAAATGGTCCTGACTGCAAACTGATTTTTTTTTTTTTGGACTGAAAATGGTTTTGACTGAAAGGTTATTTGGTGAACCAGATTTTTTGCTTATTTAATCAGGCACTGATTGGTTGGCTTGAAATATCTAGTTCAAAACGGTCTTAAAATAGAATATTTTTTTGAAATGTCAGTATCACAATATGTTGAATAAAAAGGTGAACACAGGTTTGAAGACAGATTTGAACTTAAACACTTTTTTTTTTTCAGAATCATTTTTTTCATGTTGAAACAGGGAATATATGTTATAATTTTACACTATTTATTTATTTATTTAATTTAATTTCTGTCATCCATAATTATGATTTAGTTTGATTTTGTTATCATGATTTTGTTACCCTCTTACCTGTTTCATGATAGTTTTTCTGTTGATATTCTAATGAAAAGCCTGTATATGCTGTCTAATGCAGGTCCCTATTTGTAACATCATACCCAATACGGTTTGATGACAGGTCCTGTTGTTGTTAGGAGTCAGTGTGTGTTAAATGAACTGTATCGTGTATTAAAGTTATCGAAAACGTTATCGAAACCCACCCTGAGAAATATTCATTCACTATAATGTTTTGTTTATTTCCCATGGTAAACCACATATGTGCGCATAAACCCTGTAGAGTTTTATTTAATGCTAATATCATCTTATTACAGTCTCAACAAGGACATGTGGAAAAGAGCTAATAGAGGGAACGCCCTGCACCATCAAACTGAAAACAAGAAACAATGAAATACCTACAGAGATCAAATGGTTACATCTCTCTAGTGATGCTTTCATTGAAAAGAAAAGAGGGAGGATCAAGAATAATAATATAGATGGGGAAATAGGCAAAGATGGATCATTAACATTTAAAAGTGTTAGTCTGAAGGACACCGGCAAATATAAATACAGTGCTTTTAATAATGATGGTACAGAGATTGGTGCTGGAGAAGAGGAAATTAAAGTTTATGGTAAGAGGACAAATATTCATACTCTTCCACTATAATAGCAAAATAAGACTGCATATTTCTACAGTAGTTCCAGTAGTAGGAAATAAACACCATGTTTCTGTCACAGCAAAGGCTCCTAAACCTACTGTGAAGGACAACTGCAAAAATGGGGACGCTATACTCACCTGTGACACTGGAAACCGTACAAATCTGACTGTATCCTGGTATAAAGAAGACAAAATCATCCAGAATGAAAAAACCCCTCAAATGTTTGTAACCCTGGGTTAGTTTCGATTTCTATAATATATTTGATTATTTTAATTTATTCACATTTTCATTATCATATTTATTTGTATTTATGTTATTATTTATTTTTTTCTTGTGACAAAAGTGTTTCTATAGGGGAAAAAGGGTTCTGTTTAGACATGTTTGTGTCACTAAGCTGTGTTTAATTTAATGTTATTGGTTCAAAAATGACTTAATCCCGCCTAAGGTCAAGTAATGCAACTGTGATTGGCGAGTGAGGTTGTCAGTCAACAGGGAGAAGCGAGTCGGAAAAAGAAGGGCGTAGGTGATGTTGTCGGCATGAGAACAGAAAATGCGTCACTTTATGTGTGAAAACTGTTGTCAGAACTGTATTGTTTGAGTGTTAACCAGTGGAGTATTCTGT
Source organism: Labeo rohita (assembly GCF_022985175.1). NCBI lineage: Eukaryota > Metazoa > Chordata > Actinopteri > Cypriniformes > Cyprinidae > Labeo > Labeo rohita. The sequence goes on from NW_026129222.1 coordinate 60,910, forward strand.
TGTGAAGTCAACACGATGCCACAGAGAAGTCAACGCGACGCGATTCAGAAGAAATGCCGGTTTAACACTTGATCGTCTTTACAGTAAACGGGGCTAACGTGCTTTGCTGGTGAGAAACTTAACTCAGGTTCCCCACTTAAATCAGCGCCCGTACGAGAGTTGTAGGTGATCGGAGCGATCGCCAAAGACGTTTGCTGCATCGACTGGGAAGTGCATTGAGGAAATCCAGATAGCGCTCCTAATTGCCGAGTGGTTAGGAGTTCCTCTGGCTTCGTGGGAGTGTCACGGAGTTTGCTGACGGATCACAGCCTCCACATGGACCGATGTGACTGGTGACGGGATCTTTGAATTCTTTCAAGTTTATTCAGGTACATTTGTTTGTTTATTTGTGCTCTTAGAGAGCGAAGCGGCCATTTTACGTTTCACTCGGCCTCAACGCACTCCAGCGACGTTTCAGGCCTGCAACGGGGGGTTTGTGTTGTGTGTGTGTGTGAGCGAGTGAGGTGGGCCCACATTACGATGGTTTTCAATTTCTGAACAGTATGGTGGTTTAATACTGTGATTCATTTAGAGTAAAAGGTAACATTTGTATTTCTAACAAAATCTAAAGTTTATTTACATACTTTATTTCTATCTTAAGTCTTCCAAAGTACACTGTTATATTGGTTTACACTTATTGGAGTCAGATTTGTACTTCTGAAGAGAAAATAACTAGTGTAATTCGGAAGTGTGATTCAGTGAAGAACTCCATCTTGATATCTGTGAAGAACTTTAACCCTTTGGGTGTGTTTGTGTAAAAGAGAAAAAAGAGTCACACAAGCGCTATATTTGAAGGAAAACATTTATTTATGAGACTTTGATTTGTCCTTGATTCCTTCTGTTTATTTCCTTTGGAACAAATTTGTATATTTTTGCTACGTTGCGTGGTCACTCAAATAGTGCCGAGGGGTAGCTAATATTTGTGGAAAGTAATTTACAGAGATCCAAGTTGCACTTTATTAGTAGCATCATAAACGTAGGGCCATATTTGATTTAAGTAAAATCACGTCGAGAGACACAATTAAAAGAATCCGGGTTTAGCGTCAACAGTTCAAGCAGGTAGATATACCTAATACCTGAAGAGGGCGCTACATGTTCTTGACATCTGCTCAAGTACAGGAGAATAAACCGTACACATGCAGAGTAAACAATTCTGTCAGCAGTGAGCAAAGCGACAACATTACAGTATCATGTAATTCACATGCTTCTCATTCTTCAATGTACTGAGTTTGTTTTAGTTTTCAGAATTTTTAACAGCTTAAGATAGATTAATGATCATCTTTCAGGTGCCACAGGTGAAAGCTCAGGTCCTCGTGAACACTTTGGCGTTGATTTTTGGATCATGGTGAGCATTTTAGCAGGTTCAGGAGCCCTTCTGCTACTGCTAATATGTGTTCTCGTGTTCTCTAGCCAATGCAATAATTGCCAAAAAGGTAAGAGACGTCTTCATCACCTCTGAAATTATACTGTATGAGCATTTGAATTGATCAAACTGTGAAGCTGTGGCTGTTCTTGTTAAGCTTTAAAAAGTCACACCACAATCCTCCACAGTCAACAGCATATCTAATTGCAAAATCGGAAACTTACATTATTCATTTAGCACATGCATTTATCAAATGCTAAATAATAGTAGTATAAAAATACTATATAGTCATGTGAAATCAATAAAATTAACCTATAAAGGAATATTTTTAAAAATGGGTTATTTGTTGTAATTACCATTTACTGTTTTAATTTAGTGAAATCACTTACAAATGAATCTAAAAGAAGCAATCAAAGCAAAAAAAGATTATTTGTTAATTACCATTTACTGTTTTATCATTTAGTTATTTTTTTTTAGTGACTTTATCTTTTGTTCAATAGATTTTAATTGTAATTCATATTTTAAAGACCGTTTTCTCAAAATGAGTTTTTTCTTCTACACATTTTTATTCCTGTCTATATCCTGAAGGTTTTTACAGATGGATTTGTTCATATATAATTTGCTTGATTTTATACGTTTTATTCTCACAAAAAAACAGTAAAAATATGTTGTTTTCTGTCTGTTCAAAGTTTTTTTATGGAGTGACTAAATTCCTTCTGTAAAAACTTTTGACTCCAATATGTCAAAAAAATTCAACAAGAATTTTTAAACTGACTTCATCCAGTGTTTAGATTTTTGTACTAGAAATGTATGTAAATTAGCGCATATTTCATTAAAAAATGCCTCATTTGCGAAGTAAGGTGATAACTATTAGGTTTTTGCTTTTTGTTTTTTTGTTTTTTTTTTTACCATATTCACTGGCAGTGTCTCACGCTTATATATATATATATGATGAACATTTAAAAGCATTTTTAAATTATTGAAATATGGCAATGTTTTGAGCATCTTGTCTTTGATATCTTTCAGATGAGAGAGGGCTCAGGCTGAGGAATCTTCAAACTCCAGATCCTACAACAATGAAAACAGTTTCAAATGACAGCCTGTGTTCATATTACTCTAATCACACATAAATCATCTTATGAGTTGAGTTCAACAGAGACTTCAAAGAGTAGCAAAGTTTTTAAAACGCAGAGCTCCAGCTGGGCTTTAGAGGATCAATGATGAGCACAGCTGTGTGCCCGATGTTAGTATCTGTCATTCACGTACAAGTTACGAGGTGAAAAACAGTATTTGTATGTACATTATAAAACATACAGTCTTGATTTCCACAAAGAAATTAAATAAACTTACTTTTGTAAATCTTGGGTTTCTCCGGCAAGCAGCAAAATGACCTTATTTTAAAAAGAATAACATGAAATCATAATTAATCCTGTTTCTTTGTGAATTAATAACAAGTTTATGTTATTCATAAATGGTTAGAATTTTTTTGGGGGGTGGGTTTGGGCAAATAATAAGCACAGCATTTCAAATGCTTTAAAGATTAAACACAACTGCAGTCTTACCGTGAAAACGAATTATGAGAAACAGGAGAAGGATGACGAGAACCACAGCAATCAAAGGAATGATGATTGAAATGACAAGACTTGAGTTTGAATCTAATGAAGAAAAAAAAACATGTAACACTTATAAAGCAAATCCAGCCCTGGATCACAATTGTGTTAATAAATAGCATTATAAATTAAAAGACCATAAAACATTTAAATATCTAGCTCCATACAGATTTATGTTGTATGGAGTTTTTTCACTCTCTTACCTTTAAACAGATCTCTCTCATAGACCGGATCACTGGTCTCCTCACTGATGGCGTTCTTGAGCGTGCAGGTTAAGTAGTTTTCTGGATTTCCTTGTTTTTTAACTGCGATGAACTCTCCTTTCGGATAGTGCTTTGAGCCTAGTGTTTCTCCAGAAGAATTCTTCCAGATGATCGTTTCACTGTACTCGCATATTACATACACAACATCAGGGTTAGTGCTCATCTCTATTTTTATCACAGGTTTAGGGACCCGCTCTGTGAAAGCAACAATGAAACAAGTATGAAAATCCAGTTCACAGAGGAAAAATTGGAAAAAGTGTTTTGACCATAGTACAGTGATGGTATCAGATATTAATGTTGTGGTTTTACTTTGAAGCAAACTATCACTAATTCAACAGTTTTATCCTGTAAAACTACAGTGGTTTTAGGACATGAACCATGGTAGTACTGTATTATTCATGGAAATACTTTGGCGTACCTGCCATGTAAACACCATACAGTACGTGACCCTGGACGACAAAACCAGTCATCAAAACCAGTGAATTAATAAGCTTTCCACTGATGTGTGGTTTGTTAGGAAATGACAATATTTGGTCAAGATACAACTACTAGAATATCTGAAATCTGAAGGTGCAAAAAAATCTAAATATTGAGAAAATCGTCCTCAAAGTTGTCCAAATGAAGTTTTAGCAATGCATATTACTAATCGAAAATGAAGTTTTGATATATTTACAAGATATCTTCAAGGAACATTATTTTTACTTAATATCCTAATTATTTTTGTAATAAAAGAAAAATTGATCATTTTGACACATACAATGTATTGTACAATGTATTGTCTACAAATATACCCATGCTACTTACGATTGGTGGTCCAGGGTCATATATCAAATTACTATTGTATTATTTCTGTGTATGTAAAAACCACAAAAATTATGTAATGATGATTTTACAGTATTAATATGAGTGAACTGAATAAATGTAATGACAAAAATCCACTCACCCACAACAGTCAACAGGAATCTTTGTTCCTGCTCTTTACTGTTGATGTCAATGGTATAAACTCCACTGTGTTTGACAGTTAACTTAGATATAGTGATTTCTCCAGTCTCGTTATTAAGGGTTGTGATGTTTTGGAATCTCTGGTTTGGGATTTTAGTCCCATCATCATCCCATTCAATCGCCTTGACAACAATTCCACTGCTGCTTCTCTGTTTCCATATAAGGCTGGTGACATTAGGATGTATTTTGTCTGGACGAAAACACACCACATCACCCACTGCTTTCTTCACATCTTCACCTAATGAATGAAATATGGAAGTCAACATTCAACAATCAAGTTTATGCCAGTTGCTGAATTTCTATACCGAAAGTGAACACATCGATAATGATAATATTAATAAGAACCTAAAAGTAACATGGAATTTGAACATAGTGCCATCCCTGCCAGTGTTGGGGGTAACGCATTACAAGTAACTTAGTAGTTAGTTATGTAATCAGGTTACTTTTTTCAAGGAACTAGTAAAGTAATGTATTACTTTTTAATTTATAGTAAAATATCTGAGTTACTTTTTCAAATAAGTAACACCAGTTACTTCTTTCCCATTTATTGTTTGACAGGTCTCCTGTCCCCATGTTGAGAGCTCAGGGAAATGCAACTCAGAATATGACGCAAACCTGCAATAATTAAATGTTAAATAACACAGATATCCTTTATGTATTTAATCCCATTTTATTAACCAATGTATTTGCTGACCTTCGATGACCCAATTCAACCATACTAATAAGGAAAAAAAAATTACTCTAGATAAACTTTTTCTTTTATTTTTTATTGCTGAAATGTGTTGAACTTTCTTCTTCTGTGTTTTACTGTACATGAATTTACTTTAACTTCAACCTGAGGCTTATTCATTTTACTTTACTTTTGGTGTGAAAGGGCTTTTACGTTTGCCAAAATAGAACTTTTTATATTAAAAACAAACAAGCAAGCCCAGTTCAGATATAAAAAGTAATGCAAAAGAAACGTAACACATTACTTTCCATAAAAAGTAACTAAGTAATGTAATTAGTTACCTTTTTAGGAAGTAACACAATATTGTAATGCATTACCTTTAAAATAACTTTCCCCATCACTGATCCCTGCTGAAAAACAAAAAACAGCTAAACCAGCTTAAAGACCCGCTTAAACCAGCTACTTATAGCTTAAATCAGCTATAATATAAATCAAATACCAGGCTACAACAAAATTCTTAATCTAATTACATAAAATACACTGGAATCATTTAATATTTGTTAATTAGACTATAATGCTGCTATATTTCTAAAGCTGCTTTACGGATACCTTTTTATCTTCGACAAAGCAACAAAAACTTACCTGAAACAGCTTCGGTGGTGATGAACACAACAATGGTGACCAGCATCAAACATCTACGTGGCATTTTTGTTTTACAAAGTACACTTACTTATTATTTTTCTTTATTTTGCTCAAAGGTGCAAATACATCTAATCGCAGTCCAAAACATGTGGAGAGTGATGGAAACAGAAACTGAAAGGAAACACGTGGTTGGTGTTTTACCGGCAGTACTCCGAAAAAATTCTAAAATTCCCCTTTAAAAGTTCATACCACAATCCTCCACAGTCATCTGCATATCTAAATCTAAATGAGAAACTTACATTATTCATTTAGCACATGCATTTATGAAATGCTAAATAATAGTACTAGTATAAAAATACTATATAGTCATATAAATACAATGTAAAAATACAATTAACCTACAAAGGAATATTTGTTTTTTTAAAAAATGGGTTATTTGTTGTAATTACCATTTACCGTTTTATCATTTAGCTGAGGCTTTTATCCAAAGTGACTTACAAATGAGGGTAAAAGAAGCAATCAAAACAACAAAACATCAATGATATATAAATGTTGTGATAAGTTTTTTAATAATTAATAATTAAGGTGAGACCCTACAGTCAAAAACACTGTTTTTTCATGCACCTGTCAAGTTTGATATTTTGGGCTTTTTGGTTTTTCATAAAGTGTTTTTTCAGACTAGTGGAAAGAAAACATCCAAAAGACACTGTTAAGTGTTTCCTTTATTGCACTTTATGTATTTGTGTCAACAGATTTCAAATACAATAAATATTTTTAAATATTTAAATATTTATTTATTTCAAAATGAGTTTTTTTCTCCTACATTTTTATTCCTGTCTATATCCTGAAGGTTTTTACAGATGGATTTGTTCATATATAATTTGCTTGATTTTATATGTTTTATTTCCCCAAAAAAAACAGTATGTTGTTTTCTGTCCATTCTAATTTTTTCTGAATTATGGAGTGACAAAATGAGCTCTTCAAAATTCCCTCTGTAAAAACTTTTGACTCTAATATGTCAAAAAAACTAAACAACAATTTTTAAACTGACTTCATCCCGGTTTTTTTTTTGTTTGTTTGTTTTTGTACTTGAAATGTATGCAAATTAGCACATATTTCATTAAATAATATTTAAACCTAACATTTTAAAAAAAACTTGCAATACAAAAAATGTTTGCAATTATCAGTGCAATCAATCAACTGGGTAAGGTGATAACTATTAGTTATATTTTTCCCCATATATTTATTTGTTATAATTTATTTATTTGTGTATTTTTTATTATTATTTGTTTCTTTTTATACAGGGCTGCACAACTTGTTGCAAAGTTATTTTGCATTGTTGTTACTGTTGCAAATTATTTTTACATATTGTTATTGTGATTTAATTTATTTTTCTATATACTTATTAGTTTTCTATTTACTTTCTACCTTTTTTTAAAAAAATCAAAGACCCATGAACATTTAAAAGCATTTTCAAATTATTTAAATATGGCAGTGTTTTGAGCATCTTGTCTTTGATATCTTTCAGATGAGAGAGGGCTCAGGCTGAGGAATCTTCAAACTCGAAATCTACCAAAACAGTGAAAACAGTTCATTACAAATGACAACCTGTGTTCATATTTCCCTAAACACACATAAATCACCTTATGAATCTGAATTATTGTTCAAACAGAGAGTCCAACAAGAAGCAAAGTTATTAAGACACATATGGTAAAGAGCTCCAGCTGGGCTTTAGAGGATCAGTGATGAGCACAACTGTGTATCTGTCATTCACGTACAAGTTATACAGTATATTTATCTACATTACAAAACATACAGTCACGATTTTTTCATGAAGAAATTAAATAAACTTACTCTTGTAAATCTTGGGTTTCCCACAGCAAGCAGCACAATGACCTTATTGAACAAGAATAACAGTGACACAGTCATTTACAGTCAACATGAAATTGTATTTTACCATTTCTTAAAAATGAGTTTATGTTATTCATAGATGGTTCAAGTTTTGTTTTGGGTTTTGAGCAAATAATAAGCACAGCATTTCAAATGCTTTAAAGATTAAATACAACTGCAGTCTTACCCTGAAAACGAATTATGAGAAACAGGATAAGGATGATGAGAACCACAACGATCAAAGGAATGACAATTGAAATGGCAAGACTTGTGTTTGAATCTAATGAAGAAAAAAAAAACATGCAACACTTATAAAGCAAATCCAGCCCTGGAACACATTTAAATGATCACAACTGGGTTAGTAAATAACACAATTTAAATTTAGATCACATATTTACTAGCTACATGCAGAATAACATTTTTACTGAATTATGGGATAAGTTAATAATTAAAAGTTTATTAAAAGTTAATAATAAATAATTTACATCATAAAATATTTATATTTTCTAAACACTGTACTTTTTAAACTTGTTATTCATCAAAGAATCCTGAAAAAAAAAAAAAAAAAAAAATAATCAGGTTCCAAAAATATTTGGCAGCACAACTGTTGATATTATCCAACATTGATCATTCTAATAATAAATCCGCATCAGAATGATTTCTGAAGGATCATGTGACACTTAAGACTGAGTAACAGCTGATCAAATTCAGATTTTCATCACAGGAATAAATTCTATTTTAAAGTATGTTAAAATAAAAAACATTATTTTATATTGTAAAAACATTTTGCAATATTACTGTTTTTTTCTATATTTTTAATCAAATAAATGCAGCCTTGATGGCATCTTCCTTCTTTAAAGACTTTCAAGTCTTACTGACCCCAAACTTTTGAACGGTAGTGTATGTTGTATGGAGTTTCTTCACTCTTACCTTTAAACAGGTCTCGCTCATAGACCGGATCACTGGTCTCCTCACTGTTGGCATTCTTGAGCGTGCATGTGTAGTAGTTTTCAGGTCTTCTTTGTTTTTCAACTGTGATGAACTCTCCTTTCGGATAGTGCTTTGAGCCCAGTTTTTCTCCAGAAGAATTCTTCCAGATGATCGTTTCGCTGTACTCGCATATTAAATACACAACATCAGGGTTAGTGCTCATCTCTATTTTTATGACAGGTTTAGGGACCCGCTCTGTGAAAGAAATAATGAAACAAGAATGGAAATCAAGTTCACAGAGAAAAAACACATATAGGCTATCAAATTACCATGGAAGTATTTTTGTATCTGAAATTATGTTAAAACAATTAAAATAATTTAATGATGATATTGCAGTATTAATATGAGTGAACTGAATAAATGTAATGACAAAAATCCACTCACCCACAACATTTAACAGGAATCTTTGTTCCTGCTCTTTTCTGTTGATGTCAATGGTATAAACTCCACTATGTTCAACAGTTAATTTAGTTATAGTGATTTGTCCAGTTTTCTCATCAAGAGCTGTGATGCCTTTGAATCTCTGATTCGGGACCACAAAACCATCATCATCCCATTCAATCACCTTGACAAGAATTCCACTGCTGCTTCTCTGTTTCCACATAATGCTGGTGACTGGAGGATTTATGTTGGCTGGACGAAAAGACACTGTGTCACCCACTGCTTTCTTCACATCTTCACCTAATGAATGAAATATGGAAGTCAACATTCAACAATCAAGTTTATTCCAGTTGGTGAATTTTTATACCGGAAGTGAACACATCAATAATGATAATATTAAAGGAGAAGTCCACTTCCAGAACAAAGATTTACAGATAAAGTACTAAAGTACTCACCCCGTTGTCATCCAAGATGTTCATGTCTTTCTTTCTTCAGTTATAAAGAAATTGTGTTTTTTGAGGGAAATATTTCAGCATTTTTCTCCATATAATGGACTGATATGGTGCCCCGAGTTTGAACTTTCAAAATGCAGTTTAAATGCAGCTTCAAACAATCCCAAATGCGGCTGTAAACGATCCCAGTTGAGGAAGAAGGGTCTTATCTAGTGAAATGTTCAGTTATTTTCATAAAAATAATACAATTTATATACTTTTAATCCCAAACGCTCATCCTGTCTTACTCTTCCTGAACTCTCTTCCCGGTTCATGACAGTTAGGGTATGTCAAAAACTCCCCTCTCATGTTCTCCTTCAACCCTCAAAATCATCCTATATCGCTGTTTTACCTTTTTTGTTTGATCTTCTTTGCATGTTCACTTTGCAAAGACTGTGTTGGTACTTCTGCAGCAATGTAGGATGATTTTGAAATCATTTTTGAAGTTGAGGGAGAAAATACGATTGGAGTTTTTCGACATACAGTGTCATGAACCAGAATACACAGAGTTTAGGGAGAGAAAGGCAAGACGAACATTTGACATTAAAATGTACATAAATTGTATTATTTTTATGAAAATAACCGCTAGACAAGACCCTTCTTCCTCAGCTGGGATCGTTTTTGGGATTTGGGATCGTTTGAAGCCATATTTAAACTACATTTTGGAAGTTCAAACTCGGGGCACCATATCAGTACATTATATGGAGAAAAATCCCGAAATGTTTTTCTCAAAAAACATAATTTCTTTTCAACTGAAGATAGAAAGACATGAACAACTTGGATGACAAGGGGTGAGTACTAAATCTGCTCAAGAATGCCAGTAAATTGCTGTTCTGGAAGTGGACTTCTCCTTTAATAAGAACCTAAAAGTAACATGGAATTTGAACATAGTGTCATCGCTGCAGAAAAAAAAAAAAAAAAAAAAAAGCCTAAGCTGGTAGGCTGGTTTTAGTTGGTCATCCAGCCTGGTCATAGCTGGTCAGCACACTGGTTTCACCGGGCTTTTGGACACTTCTTTAGCCGGTCAGGCCAAGCTAAATCCAGCTACTTTCAGCTTAAACCAGCTAAGAACAGCCAACCATTCTAGGCTGGTTTTTTTTTTTTTTATCAGCAGAGATTAGCAGCCTTGATAGCAAACTTAATGATACATGAATATGATAATGTAAATTAAATACCAGGCTATAACGAAGTTGTGAATTTAATTAAATAAAATACACTGGAATCATTTAATATTTGTTAACTAGACTACAGTAGTGTTATATTTACAGTATAAAGCTGCTTTAGAGTCGCCAAGAATGGACACCTTCTCATCTTTGACAAAACAATAACAACATACCTGAAACAGCTTCGGTGGTGATGAATACAGCAATGGTGACCAACATCAAACATTGGAGTGGCATTTTTGTTATACAAAATACACTTTTACTCACTTTTTTTCTTTATTTTGCTCAAAGACATATAATCGCAGTCCACAGTATGTGGGTAGTAATGAAAACAGAAACTGAAAGGAAAACATGTGGTTGGAATTTTACCAAAAGTACACTGAATAAAAAAGGCATTAATAAACTGCATTAGCACATTACAAACTACCTGCGTGCTGGATCTTCAACTTTTTTGACATTAATCTTCAATATTGTGCTCCCAAAAACAGTAGCAGATTTAGTTTGTTTAACATCTTTTCTAACATTTATTTAAACAGTAAACCTATTACACAATACAAACAAATCTGTTATGTAGAACAGAACAAATGTAAAATTGATCAAATGCCTTGGTTTAATCTAAATTAAACAGAAAAAAAAATTTTGTAAAACCTATTTTTATGTGTATGTGTTTTATGCTTTTCTTTTAGTAGGTATTTATTTATACACAGTCACACAAGCCTGCAAAACTCTCTGCGTGGTGCCAGTAAGAGATTCTCATTGTCCCTCCTCGAAAATTAAGTATATGCATATGTAACAGTAGATTCATGTATTCAGTAACACCATCAACAAGGTCCAGCAGACAGAGAGGTCCAAAAGCAACAGTCAAAGTTCAAAAACTGTCAAAGTTTTAAGGCACAGATGGTTAAAAGTTCCAGTTGCTTTAGTAAAGCTGGGATTTAGAGTCGATGACCAGGCAAAGAGACACCAGGCTTTGCATCTGTCAGGGCACAAGGGTCCATGATGTGGCATGCAGCATCATCACTCTTATCAGTTTCATGTCTGCTTTACGTATGTCATTTCTGTGGGAAAAACAGTAAAAATGCTCATTTTTAAATGTGCATTGTAAAAAAAAAAACATATAAAGCAGTTAATGCTGATTGGTCAGTCCAGTGCTCCTCTAAACTTATGTTTATCAGCTGTTAATATCATTGCACATTGCATCAACCAAGATTGATTCAATTTGTCTGTGATACTTCAGTAATGATTTTCCACAAGTAAGAAGAAAATAAACTTACCCTGTAATTCTTTGGTCTCTCACAGCGAGCAGCACAATAACCTTAAAGAACAAGAAAGACACACTCAACCTTACCAAAAAGTATACTTCAAGTTTATTTCATAAAGTATACTTAAATAAAGTTCAAGTAAATTATTAAGTATACTTTGTAGTAAGTATACAAATATCAGTGTACTAGTAGTATACTTGCAAGTGTACTATTTCAGTCCTCAGGACTAAATTGGCCCACTGGATTCCCTTAGGAAAAGGAAGTTCATTCAAGTGTGCTATTAGTATACTTCTTTTAAACTAAAAAACAGAAAAGTATACTTTTAGTCTTCTCAGAGATGACATCATCTGTCCCTCCCGACCTTGTTACTAAAGTGTCTTTTATGGGTCAAATTGACCCGAGGGACTAAATCGTAACTATGTTTTTTTAATACTTTTTTTCAGAAAGCTGGTTTTGGTCCATTTTTTCTATTTTTTCTTTTTTCTAATTATTTCTGTAGTTTTTTTTATATATATATTTTATATTTTTATTTTATTTTTCTTATATTCTGAATTTTTAGGGGAAAAGGGGGAAATTTCAGTACATTTTTCCCCCAAAAAAGCAAAGAAAGACCTAATTTTGGTCCATTTATCCACCTTATTTTTCAATGCGGAAGTAAGCTGTTTTCTGGTAATGTGTCAGACGTCCGGTTCGTAATCCGCCATAAAGAAATAACGAGAAGAATATCAAAGTGCAGTAAACGGTAAAACAGTTTGCACTACAAACCAGTGTGTTCATAATTAATGAAAATGACATTACATTGCATTTTTTGACCTCCACTCTGAATCACGTGGTTTTTAATCAGACCAATGGAAGAACGAGACGTCATAGGCGGGTGACGTCACTGACCAGGAAGACATAAAAGCACGTGCGCACAGAACAGGAAGCGTAAGCTTCCAGAAGAGAAGGAGCGCCCGCAGGGACGCAGGAGGATGGCTACGAGACGCTGGTGTCTCGTTCCCTTCGGGGAACCAGGGTTACATACGTAACCTGAGACGTTCCCCTTCAGGAACTCGAGCCGCGTCGAAACGCTTTGGTAACGAGATGCCCACGCCGCCAGACCCCAGTCCCTGCCTAGGATGGGCTAGGACAAAGGACAGAGGAACCAGGCGAGACCCGCAGGTCAAGGTCATAAAACCTCACAAAGGTCAAAGGTGTGGACCACCCTGCAGCGTTACAAATATCTTGCATGGGAACACCAGCAAGAAAAGCTTTGGAGGCAGCCATGCTCCGGGTAGAGTGAGCTCTGACCCCTAAAGGAGGAGGAAGGTCAGAGGCCTCATAAGCAGAACAAATAGCGTCCACTATCCAGCGGCTTAGAGTTTGTTTAGAAGCAGGGAGGCCCCTTTTTGGGGGGCCATAACAGACAAACAGTTGGTCTGACTTCCTCCACCTGGCAGCTCTGTGGACGTATGTGTCCAGTGCTCGCACCGGACACATACAATTAAGCTTCTGCTGGTCAGAGTCCCGAAAGGGAGGAGGACAAAAGGCCTGAAGTACGACAGGCCGTGGGTGTCGAGGAGGGGACCTTAGGGACATAACCCGGACGAGGGTAAAGGAAGGCTTTTGAAAGGCCTGGAGCGAAATCCAGGAAGGAAGGGGCCACAGAGAGGGCCTGGAGATCCCCAACTCTCTTCAGGGAGGAAAGGGCAAGAAGAAGGACAGTTTTTATAGAAAGAAATCTGTCAGAAATTTCCTCAACAGGCTCGAAGGGAGGCCTGCAGAGAGCCTCTAACACCACGGACAGGTCCCAAGTAGGGACACGGGGACGTACCGGAGGCCTCAGCCTCAGTGCACCGCGGAGGAAATGTGTAACAAGGGGGTTCTTACCCACAGAAAGACCACCAAGAGGGGCGTGGTAGGCCGCAATGGCCGCCACGTAAACCTTCAAGGTGGAGTGGGTTAACCCTGCGGATAGCCTATCCTGCAGGAACTCCAGCACTGAACCAACTGGGCAGTTAACTGGGTCTTGCTGGCGGCGTCCGCACCAAGAAGTGAAAAGCTTCCACTTCAAGGCGTACAGTTTCCTCGTAGAGGGAGCTCTAGATTGGAGGATGGTCTCAACAACCTCGGTTGAGAGACCGGAAGCTAAGAGGTGTGCCCCCTCAGAGGCCACACCCAAAGCTTCCACAGCTCCGGCCGGGGGTGAAGAATGGAGCCCCCTGCCTGTGAGAGGAGATCTCTCCTGACGGGAATCTCCCAGGGAGAGCCGTCGAGGAGAGAAATCAGGTCCGAGAACCATACTCGGCCCGGCCAGAACGGGGCTACTAGAAGAAGGGACACCCCGTCCCGGCGCACTCTCTCTAGAACTCCCGGGAGCAGAGCGATCGGGGGAAAGGCGTACAGACGAAGCCTCGGCCACGTCTGTACCATGGCATCCAGCCCCAGGGGAGCTGGATGAACTAGAGAGTACCAGAGGGGACATTGCGTGTTCTCCCTCGTGGCAAAAAGATCCACCTGGGCTGGACCAAACACTCTCCAGATCTGCTTCACCACCTCGGGGTGAAGCATCCATTCCCCGGGCCTCGGCCCGCTCTCTCGACAGGATGTCTGCTCCCAAGTTGAGATGCCCAGGAACATAAACTGCTCTCAGCGAGAGGAGTTTGTCCTGGGACCACACAAGGATCTGGTGCGCCAGCTTGTACAAGGGGCGCGAACGCAGACCTCCCTGGTGGTTGATGTAAGAGACCACCGAGGTGTTGTCGGTGCGGACCAACACATGGCGGTCTCTTAGGTCCGGGAGAAAGTGTTTCAGAGCCCGAAACACGGCCAGCATCTCCAGGCAATTTATGTGCCACGTGAGTTGGCGACCGCTCCACAGACCGCGGGCAGGGTGGCCACTCATGACCGCTCCCCAACCGGTGAGGGATGCGTCCGTCGCTAGCGTTACGCGGCGACAAGGAGCTCCCAGCACCGGGCCCTGAGACAAGAACCAAGGCTTCCTCCACATGTCCAGGGCACGTAGGCAACGCCGCGTGACCCTGATCATGCGAAGTGGGTTTCCCCTCGGGGAGAACCCCCTGGTCTTGAGCCACCACTGTAGGGGTCTCATGTACAGCAGGCCAAAAGGTATCACGTTGGACGCTGCTGCCATCAGACCCAGCAGTTGCTGGAACTGCTTCACAGTGAGTGACCGGCCTTCCTTCACTCTCTTGACTGCAGTGAGGATCGACTCGATCCGAGCAGGAGACAAACGTGCCTGCATCGTGGTCGAATCCCACACCACGCCCAGATAAGTGGTCCTCTGTAGTGGAGAAAGCACACTTTTCTTGGCGTTCAGTCTCAACCCCAGCGCCTTCATGTGAGCGAGAACGACATCTCGATGCCGAACTGCCACCATCTCCGACTGGGCTAGGATCAGCCAGTCGTCGATGTAGTTGAGTATGCGGATGCCCTGGAGTCGCAGAGGAGCCAGAGCTGCATCCACACACTTCGTAAAAGTGCGGGGGGAGAGTGCTAGGCCGAACGGAAGAACCCGATATTGGTAAGCTTCGCCCCTGAAAGCAAACCTCAGGAACTTCCTGTGTTGAGGAAGGATGGAGACGTGAAAATATGCGTCTTTTAGATCTATCGTGACAAACCAGTCCTCGGACCTGATCTGAGACACGACTTGCTTGATGGTGAGCATCTTGAACTTCAGTCGCTTGACTGAGCGGTTCAGCAGACGCAGATCTAAAATGGGACGCAGGCCCCCATCCTTCTTCGGAACAATGAAGTACCGGCTGTAGAACCCGGACTCTCTTTCGTGAGGAGGGACCACCTCGATGGCCTCCTTCCTCAGGAGAGTAGCTACTTCCTGTTCCATTACCAGACCCTGCTCGGGGCCCACCAGCGTGGGAGAGACCCCGTTGAACGGCGGAGGTAGTGCCCGAACTGAATGCGACCTCGCTCTACAGTTGCAGGACCCAAGCAGACACATTGGGCAGTTTTCCACGCTGCCAAATGATCTACTAAGGGAACCAGCCTCTCGAGGCTGGCCTCTGGTGTTATGTGGGCCGCTGGAACGGTGTCCTGAAACGGTTGCCCGGCAGGAAGCACCTGAACCAGCGGTCCCAGAGACCCCCGTGGGGGTGGCGAGCTCCCCAGCCCCTACGTTGCCGGGCGGGAAAAACTGGGGTGAATGCTCCCTGAAACCGCCGCTGCCCCTGAAGCACCGGCAGGGTTGGCAGAACGATCTCCTCAGTACATTTTTTAGACATACTGTCTCAAAAGAAAAGTGGCGGTGTGACTAGCAGCCAAAAAGATGGGCTGCAGCACAGACACAACACAGAGCGCTGCTGAAAGACGAGAAGACCTGACGCTCGTTCTGGCGCACGTGCTTTTATGATCTGGGCTCAGCCTGGGAGGTCCCGCCTATGAGCGCTTAGTTCTTTCACTGTCTGAAAAGTGCAAACTAGCAGCCAAAAGAGACAGCACAGACACAACACAGAGCGCTGCTGAAAGACTGAAAGCTGTCGATCGTTCTGGCTCACGTTCCTGAAGGGGTCAGTGAAACCTTCAAACCTACAGGATTTAAAGGCTTAAGCTTTTCAGATAAATGAAACCTTAAAAAAAAAAAAAACGTTTTTGCAAAAAAAAAAAAAAAAAAAAAAAAAAAAAAAAAGAAAATTGAGCCTGATTTTAATCCAAACACATGCATATGCATACAGTTTCATAAATACGTAATAAATATGAAAAAATCTAAATATGATATAAATGCACTGTTCTCCACCCCATCACTCAAATTTAACTTCGTTAAGTCCAGAAAAAAGCCAATATGACATTTTCCAGCACAAATATCTTAAATGTTATAATGCACTTCTATGGGAGTGTGTATGCCATGTGTGTGTGTTTGTGTGTGTCTGTGTGCCTGTGTGTGTGGGGGGGAGTTTTTTCTGCATGGGGGTCATTCTGTGGTCTCAGACCTTTGTTCTGGTATGCATCTTTTTTGGATTGTGTCAGATTTACTATAGTTAAAAAAAAAAAAAAATGGGAATGGGATTTTGAAAATCCCATTCATTGAAAATCCCATTAATTGAAGAAAACTTACAAGTATACTTGCAGTATGAAACTACTAAACTAGTAGTTTACTGAGACTATACATCACAGTGTACTAAAATGCTACAAGTATTTAATTAGTAAACTATCAGTATAAGTTCACTTTTAGTATAGCTGTAGTACAAACTAAAAACTTAGATATACAATATACTTAAAAGTATACTTTTATAAACTAGAATGTTAGCCAATTTAGTCCCAAGCAGTACTGAAATAGTACATTTCCAAGTATACTACTAGTACACTGATATGTGTATACTTCAGGTTTATTTTATTAAGTATACTTAAGTAAAGTTCAAGTACATTTTTAAGTATACTTTATGTAGTAAGTATACAAATATGAGTGTACTAGTAGTATACTTTTAAGTGTACAATTTCAATACTCATTGGGACTAAACTGGCCCCGTTTTTCTAGTAAAAGTATACTTTTAAGTATACTTTAAGTATAACAGAAGTAAACTTTGAGTACACAACTAGTTCACATCTATGTTTTTAGTTTGTACCGCAAGTATACTAAAAGTAAACTTATAGGTATACTGATAGTTTACTAATTAAATACTTTTTTAGGCATTTTAGTACACTTTGATGTATAGTGGCAGTTAACTACTAGTTTAATAATTTTATACTGCAAGTATACTCATAAGATTTTTTTAAGTGAACTTTACATCATACTACTATGTCCCTATTTAGGTATTAATTTGTATATACTTTGTTATATAAATATCTGAACGTACAAAACATCAAAAGAAAGAACAGGGTATCTACTTGTAAACAAAAACATTTTATTCTAGCATCATGCATTCCTTTTTTATAAACACTTGAATGTGGGCAAGTTCCATAAATAAAAAATAAATAACTAAATAAACAAAAAGCTAAAATAAAAAAGACTATTCATGATAATCAAAATGTAGATGGAGTTGATCAACACTCCAAAGCTTGACAATCATTATTACCTCTTCATGGGTCGACATTTTATTCCACAACGTCACACAGTTTCACATATCTATGCTTTTCATGCTGTTTTACGTCTGACGATTGTGTTAGATTACACATGGAAGCGTTTAGTTTTCTTGTTAGTTTTCCTGTACAGAAGACGTGCAATATCGCCCCTAACGTATAGCAATGAAAACACGGATTCTCAGAGCACAAGTAAAAAGCAGTCAACATTTGAAATGGATCAAAACCTTTCATCAAATTTGTCCTAAAACCAAAACAATATCCATTCTTGTCTTAGGACAATTTTGATTGAACTTTTTTGATCCACTTCAAATGTTGACTACTGTAGCTCAAATATACATAGACTTTATAAATCAAATATACTTAAATGTCATTTTAAGTATATTTCTGAGAAGTATACAAAATATTTCTGAAAAGCACATAAAAAATAGACTGAAAGTGTACTTTCCTATTTTTTAGTTTAAAAGAAGTATACTAAAAGCATACTTGAATAAACTTCTTTTTCGTAAGGGTTACTACATAAAGTATACTTAAAAATATACTTGAACTTAAGTATACTTAATAAAATAAACTTGAAGTATAGTATTGTTTGGTAAGGGTTCTCCTGAGAAGTACATAAAAAGTAGACTGAAAGTATACTTTCCTATTTTAGTTTAAAAGAAGTATACTAATAGCACACTTGTATAAACTAAGTAAACATAATCCACCCACCCAGTTTACTTTGCGCATGTTTTCTGCTGATGCCAAGCAGGTTGCATGCTACCAAATCAACTAATATAGCCTAATAACAATTTAGGCATTGTTTTAGCAACCTCAAAATGAAATTTAAAGGCTAAATTGAACCCCCTGATGTCACACTGATTATTTTACAGACCTCCTTGCTACGTTTCTGGACGTTGATTGAGTTAATTACATTGCTGTCTATGGGAAGGTCGCGTTTGGAACGACGTTTGGCAAATGGCAATTCAAGCTTTGGACAGTGGTTAAAATAGAATAAAACACAGATAAATGAAACACATTTCAAAGGTTTGAAAAGATTTAGATGAGAGTCTTACCATTCATTTGACGTATAATCAGGATGACAGTCACCACACCGATCAAAATGATCAAAGAAACGACGACTGCAATGATTAATTCTGTGTTTGAATCTGAAGATAAGACAAAAGGGTTATTAAAAGTGACTGACGTGATAGCCACTGTTTGGTAACCCATACTCAGAATTGGTGCTTTCCATTTAACCCATCCAAGTGCACACAAACAGCACTAAGCATTGACCACACACCCAGCTATTTCCAATGCAAGAAATAAATGTTCCCGCAGTTCCCGCTGCGGTCTTACCATGAAACAGATCTCTCACATAGACTGGGTCACTGGTCTCCTCACTCACTTCATTCTTCAGTGTGCAGGAGTAGTGGTCTTCTAGGTTAGTGCTCTCAGTCACCGCTATTTTCCTCTCATTAGGATACAGTTCCTGAACATTTTCTCCATCGCAGTATTTCCAGATAATTGTACTTTGAGAAGAAGATTCACCCTCACAGCTCAAGGAACATTCACGAACATCTCCCAACGAGCACTCTTCCGTAATATGAGGTTTGCTGACAGGTTCTATTAATTAGGATCAATAAATATTTTTTAGAAAATATTCTATTCAATATTAATTAATAATATTATTATAAATATTATTGTTGTTTATTATTGTTTCATTTCTAAAGCTAATAAATATATTGTTAAAGAAAAAGAACAAACAAATCGATGTTATCACATGTGCAAAAATGAAATAAAATAATGTCACAATTATAATTGACACAGATGTGCATACTGCAATCAGATGTATCTGAAACTACAGTACATTAACTCACCCATAACAGTCAGGGTGAATTTTTTTCTTTGCTCTTTGCTGTTGATGTCGACAGTATAAGTTCCGCTGTGTTTGAGCTGCAGATTTTTTAAGTTAAGATTTCCAGTGCTTTTGTCTAGACTTGCGTGGGATCTGAATTTGGCGTTGGGAATGTCAGTGCTGTCCTCCTCCCTGTCCCATTCAATGACTTTCACAACAACTCCAGCATTGTCTCTGTGTTTCCATATAATGCTGGTGGTACTAGGAGCAACAGATCCAGTCATTATAGCGAAAGTAGCTTCGCTATTCACCGCTTTTGTCACATGATCTCCTGTAAATAAGACAATCAAGGAGTGATTTGACATCACAGAAATTATAATGGCAGCAGAAAACTTATCTGATAGCAGTCTACCGTAAATTATTAGCCTAGGCTACATTTATTTGTGTGTTTATTTCCAAAACAACGTAAAAGTACTTGGAACCTGAGTTCAACATATATTCATCAGTTTTATTTTATATTTTATACTTTTGTACTTTAAATTTATGATTTAATATGTTCAGTTTCATTCAAAGTGGTTCAAAATGTGCATAGGTCTGCTGGTTGTAATTTCAGACCACTTTGATTTTATTCAAAACTCTGTAGGGGTCAAAATGATCAATTTTTCTTTTATGCCAAATAGGATATTAAGTCCTACTGTAAATAATACAAAACTTAATTTTTGATTAATATGCATTCCTAAAAACTTAATTTGGGCAATTTAAAGGCGATTTTTTTCAGTATTTTGAGTTCTTTTTTTTTTTTTTTTTGTTGTACCCTCCAGATTTCCAACTACTCGTATCTCGACCAAATATTGTAACAAACTATACATCAATGGAAAGCCTATTATATACAATTTTAAAAAAACTGAACCTTGTGGCTGGTTTTGGGTCACATATTAATTCAGCAATAACTATTTATCAAAGTAAGATTATAATATAAGCATCACAGAACTACGCATTTATACAAACGGCTTAATTTACCTACCTGAAACAGATTCACAGATTATCAAGATCCATATAAAATGACAACGTCTGAAGAACATCATCTTACTGCTTTTCTTCTCTTTGCTTCTCAATAATCTACCGAGGCATCTGTGAGTTTGCTGGACACTTGACAGTGCGCTATTGTCTTGAGTGTGTAGGTTGGGTTGAGCGATCGTGTCTGTTTGTGCCTTCTTGTGCAGACAGGAAAACTGAATGTGACATGAACAGAAAATCCAGAAAAACCTCTGCTTGTTCCTATTATGTGACAAACTTCATTTCGGGAAAAATGGTTTGTGAACCTTTATTATCCCAAATTATTTGAATTTCTGTGAAAATGATACAAAATCAGATTTTTTTTTTTTCAACCAGAGCTTACACGGATCTCTGAAGTTTAGTAAATCATGCTGCTTATCCTCTAAACTAGCATTTGTGATATTATACTAATAAATTATCATAATAATAAATGCACTGGTTTATATAGCTCTACCGATTTAAATTTTTGTTAGTGGCTAATAATTTGGAAGACTTGCAAAGTAAAACAGTTTACTTCCCTTCGGCAAATTAAAATAATCTGCGTGGTATTTTAAAAGTTGCCCAGAAGATGGCAGTATTGTTTGAAATTTAAATTGCCATGGAATTGTGTTTGTTAAAAAACCACAAGGTCACTGGCATATAAATTATATTTTTAATTTTATTTTATTGATATATTGTTTTATAAATTTTTATCATAAAAAATGTAAAGCAATATGCCAAAGCATGACACAGACAAATGTGGAAAGTATGATTTACCAGCTCAGCATATTAAATGAACACACAATTTGCTTTAATTTTCCATTTTTAAAAAATTTTCAATTTTTTGAAATTGAGATTTATCCATCATCTGAACGCTGAATATATATGCTTTCCATTGATGAGTTGTTTGTTAGAATAGGACAATATTTGTCCGAGATACAGCTATTAGAATATCTGGAATCTGAAGGTGCAAAATAAATAAATAAATAAATAAAAATATTGAGAAAATCACCTTTAAAGTTGTCCAAATGAAGTTCTTAGCAATGCATTTAAGCAAGAAACATCTCATGGATGCTCTGGGATCGCATCCTCAGTGATGTATCCTGGGATCATTGGGTGTTTCGGGTCTCACAACATCATACACCCTCTCCCAGGTGACCCAGCCGGGGTAGATCAAGCCCCGAATTGCGTCCCAGTAGCAGTCCACGGATCAGCCCTCTTTATCCTAAAAAAAGCCACCTTGTGGCCTTCTCTGCAGCTTCGCTTGCGGATCGAATGGCCCTCTTCTTTGCCACCCCTGTAACGCCCAACCGATCGAGGGCTTTACACAGTGAACGTCCTGTGAGGCCACTACAGCCAACTTCTGTGGGCTCATAGATGGTTCTCCAGCCTCTCTCCCTGCACTCCTCCACCAGTTCCTGGTACTTAGTGCGTTTCCTCTCATTGGCTTCCTCAATACGCTCTTCCCAGGGCATCGTAAGTTCCAGCATGATTAGCTGTTTTGAAACCTCAGAGGTAATTATCATGTCTGGGCGGAGACTTGTTGTTACAATGTGCTGAGGGAACCTCAGTTGTTTTCCCAGGTCGACCTGTAGCTGCCAGTCCAAGGCTTTGTGGAGGAGGCCTGTTGTTAATTGTGGGCGCACCTGGGGTTTCTCTCCAGCTTTAATGAAGGGGATTGCCTTTTTTGAAGCTTGATGGTGCTTACTAGTGCTTATGGCTGAGGCTAAACTCTCAGCAATTGCCTTAAGCACCTGGTCATGGCGCCAACGATAGCGACCATCAGCCAGAGCCTTTGGGCAGCTGCTGAGGAGATGTTCTAAAGAGCCTCTTCCAGAGCAAAGAAGGCAGGAAGGTGTCTCACTCTTCCCCCAGACATGGAGGTTCGCTGGGGTTGGCAGGACATCATAGACAGCTTGTACCAGGAAACGGACCCGATGAAAATCCGCCTGCAAGATATTTGCCCAGGTAATCCTGCGCTGCAGTGTACTCTCCCACCTAGTCCACGCTCCCTGCTGCCGGAGTCCCACCGCCCTGCTCACTCGCTCTTCCTCCACGCCTGCTCGAACCTCTTCCTGGAGTAGATGGTGTCTTTCCTTGCCACGGGCCTGGCTAATCAAGGTCTTTGGAAAATAGCCCAAGCCCACTCTGCCTGTCGCCACAGTGCCCACCAAAGCCTTTTGTCTCAAGCGTGACTCTGCCAACTCCACTGCTTTCCCAGCATTCCATTTCCTTCCTGTCCTCACCTCAATGCTGGCTGATGACACCTTGCAGTCCCTGGAGTCCCTGTACTGTAGAGCTTCTCTGGTGCTGATGAGACTGCGTGGAAGGCCCAGCCACTTCCGAAGAAAGCCACTGATCTTTCTTTCTAGGGACTCAACTGTTGTCATTGGGACTCCATAGACCAGCAAGGGCCACAAGACTCGGGGCAGAATGGAGTGCTAGTAGATCCAGGCTTTAAATCTACCAGGCAGGCCTGACTTATCAACCTTGGTAAGCCAAGCTCCAAGTTCTTCGATGGACTTCTGGATGGCAGCAGCGTCTTTCAGGCTGGAGTCAAAGAGCTTCCCCAAACTCTTGACAGGTTGCTCCGTGATAGTTGGGATGACAGTTCATGAGATGGAAAAACGGAACTTGTCAACCACTTTCCCCTTCTTCAGCACCATTGACCTTGACTTGGAGGGCTTAAAACACATTCTAGCCCAGGCAATGAGTCTCTCTAGCCCTTGTAAGATCCACCTGCTCCCTGGGACCGATGTCGTTGTGATGCATATTACATTTTATAACTATAAAGCACCTTTTGTGGATTGGAGAAGTTCCATGAATGTTGAATGTTCATGTAATCACTGGCAAAAAGAACTCTTAAAGCACATATTCTGAAGAATTCACAACAGAACCAGTAGCCCTTGTGTCCCCTATAATCTTATTATTTATCTATATATTCCACTTTCTGTTAAAGATGATGCGAACAAGCTCTCATTGCAGCAGTTTGCATGTAAACGTCATTAGTTTTGCATTTAAAAATGGCCAAAAGTTTCCACTGTAAAAGGGCATGTGTTGCCTTTAGGAGATATTTCTACCTGACTCTTGAGTGACAAGTGAATTTAGATGCTCTTACATAAAGTACTTTTTTAAGTTAACTGAAAAATCATGATTTTCAGCTGTTATTTTGGTATAAAATAACACAATATGCATGACACTGAGGATTAATGTGGATTAGTATCCTTAATATATTTATTACATTGTAATGTTTGATCCCAATAACAAATTATATTAAGGCCAACAGTAAAATCCCTAAAATTAAGGAAAAAAGAGCCAATACACTTTAGTCTACTAACACATCTTTACAAAATGAAATCACAACTTACCAGAGAGCGCAGCAAAGCCACAGAGGAATAAAAATAAGAGACTGTATTTGCAGCTCATTGCTCTTCTGAAAACAGCAAATGTTCCTGAACCTCTTGACAATCAACTGGAGGAAACTGACAGAATTTCCTGTGAACTTGGCCAGCTATTTTTATCTCAAACCTGTGGACTAGAAAGCTGGCAAGCACTTATTTAAAAATTATTTTGAATGATGTAGGTTGATAGAAAAAGCATATAGAAAGGCTTGTTTTGAGTGTGATGTATATGAACTCTAATTCTGGATCAATCTAGGACAGTGTTTGTGAACTGGTGGGTCATGACCTAAAAATGGGTTTTGTTCAAACTGTTGGAGAAAACATCAATGGCCATGTGTCAAACTCCTAACACAACCTAGATAGAAAGGGAAAAGTGCTCTAAGTGTGATATATATTATTTTATTCTAATTAAATGTAAAAGCGCTGCCGATGCATATTACTTGTGACGTTGTGATGCATATTACTAATCAAAAAATAAGTTTTGATATAGTTTATATATATTTTTTTATATAATTTTGACCTCTACAATGTATTTTTGGCCATTGCTACAAATATACTGAT
>NW_026129223.1:0-25540 GCF_022985175.1 Labeo rohita
GCTTGTGACTGGCTGTACATGATGCACTGATCCAATATGAATAGAATTAATAGAAATAGATAGGAAAATAGGACCCTTAGGGTCAGACTATATGACTAATATGATATTAATTTTAATATGTCATATGTTTTTTTAATTTTGAAGTTTGTTTTTTTTTACAGTATGTCAGATGTCCAGCAGAAAATATGTTAAAAGGAAAATGACCTATTCTGAGGCTGGTCAAGAAGAGGTCCCAGCCCCATCTGATTCCCTTAGTGGTGAAGCACGTGCGGCCTGGGACATTAATCCTTAGTGATGAGTGGAGAGCATATAGGGGTGCTCTCACCAACTTGGGCTACAGGCATTTCACCGTGAATCATTCAAGGTGGTTTGTTGATCCTGTTAGTGGAGCTCACACTCAGCACTTGGAGAGGGCATGGTTAACATACAAATCGATAATTTGGAGATTGAGGGGAAACCGAACAGCCAAGCTTTTGAAAGAACATCTCGCCGTTATAGAATGGACCTACTGGCTTGGAAACAAGCATAAGGAAGGATTACTTGGTCGTTTATTAAAGGACATTCGGCACCAGTTTCCCTGTTAGCTAACAGTCGTTTAAAAGTGTAGAAACTGTAATTATATGTTAGTTGCAGGGTTTTTTTTTTTTTTTTTTCAGCTTCAGCTATCCTAAAGAAAAAAAATGACGGAATGAAAAAAAAAAAAAAAGAAAAAATATCCTTACTGGATATTTACTAGGGCTGGTCCGAATACCATTTTTTGAGCTTCGAGTATTCGGTAGTGATCAACATTGAATATTCGAAGCTTCGGTGGGAGGGGGCTGAATAACTCTATAATATAATATAATTATATATCTATAATATAATCAGGGTTCCCGCGGGTCCTTAAAAAGTCTTAAAAAGTCTTAAATTTAGTTTATCAAATTTAAGGCCTTAAAATGTCTTAAATTGTACAAGAAAGTCTTAATTATGATTAAGAGGTCTTAAATTTTAGGCATGGGAAGACCAGAATTGCGATACAGCTTAGTGCCACGATTAAACTTCAAAAGGCTGTGATTTCCTTAAATAAACATGAGCGCTGCACGTTCAAAGTCCGGTGCTGAGCTGCTTTGTGTACTGCGGTTACCGGGGAAACGCATGTCTGCAGTTCCGAATGCGCCATCTGCTGGCAGAGATTGAATGTGCATTTTCAATAAGTCTGTTGTTTTGAGTAGGGTATTCTTACAATACAGGAGGCTGTAGTTTCAGGACCGCATTTCTAGGACCCTGTAATTTTTATTTATTTATTGTATTGTATTGTATTGTATTTATTTATTTGTCATATGTATGCATTAACAGCTCATACTATTTATAGCAGTTGTTATTCAATTCTGTATATTATTATTGTTAAGAAAATACTGAATGTAGTTGTTTAATTGTATACACTTAATTATTGTCCTAACCAACTCCTAATCCTAAACTTACCCCTGGGCAACCCTCTTGAAATATTTAACCTAATTTATTTCAATATATTCTAGACTTCAGTTCATGTCTGACGTGTGACCCACGTAACAAAGTGAAGTAAACAGTAAAACAATTGCTATACAAATTAGTGTGTTTATTAGTACTTTAATAAATTTAAAATAATTTGAATACAAATACTAATTTACAACACACGTTTTGGACAGTTAAATGGGCTAAATGGAGATTGCAGACACCCCCTTGAACACTCAACTTTATGTCAGCTTTTACATTAAAAATAAGATGGAAAGATAAAAAAAAATTAATAGTTTCAATGGATCTAGTCTTTGCATCTGTTTGATGTTTCTTTGTTGGAATGGAATTGCTAGATGGCACTGTCCCAAAAATGTGGTTTTGCAGGAACATAGTATTGGGGTTGTTTTTGTTCAGACCAAAGCGAAAAGCGACCCATATTTTTACCCTGCAAACATGCAGAGCTGTAAATGTGAACTGGTGAATCATTAAGAAGATAATTCATCATAAAAATCTAAACACTAACATGTATTTTTATGTTTTTTAAATTGATATAATAATTTATTGATAATAATTATTTCAATTAATATAAGTAATACTTTTGACTCATCTATTTTCTTAGAAATGTGAAATGTATCACTTTATAAAACCTTTTGTTTTTGTGAAAAATCTGAACGGTAAATCAGTTTTTACAGTAGTTTATAGTCATTTTACAGTTTAATATTTAACCATAGACATA
This sequence comes from Labeo rohita, assembly GCF_022985175.1. NCBI lineage: Eukaryota > Metazoa > Chordata > Actinopteri > Cypriniformes > Cyprinidae > Labeo > Labeo rohita. The sequence goes on from NW_026129223.1 coordinate 2,210, forward strand.
GCCTTACCCTGCTCATATGGTATTAATTTTATTTGTGCAGGTCTTAAAAAAGGTCTTAAAAAGTCTTAAATTTGAGCTTAAAAATCCTGCAGGAACCCTGTATAATATAACTATATAAATATCTCTAATAAAGGCAGGAATCTCTGTGTGTGTCTGTCTGCTGCATTTTTATGTCGAGAACCGTTCATCCAATTGCTGCGGATGCAAGGGAGTGCAAAGTCGCATTTTTGTGTAATATGAATACACCCAAGTTGCGACACTTTCAGAATGAATAAAACTTTAATAAATGACAGAACAGCACGAGCCGAAAGCCAGGTACTACATGCGGCCCGGGCAGGGTTTATATTATTTAAGAACGAACACTGCATTATAATACAAAACAATAACAGGTCTATTAGAGCAATACTTTAAATAAGGTAGCCCAACATTTATCAAACAAACAAATAACTCCCAAATTAGCAGCACAGTAATTACTGGCGCCGTAAAGGGTAGGCTATTTAAATAAAAGAACGAAAAATGAATTAATGAAGTTCAACGAATTGTAATAAATAAAGAACACGGCAGCAGCATACTTTCAATAAAATCACAGATTTTAATTAACGAACAGTTTAAATAAAATTAAATGAATTCCCTTATAAAATAATTTTTTTTTAATAGTCTAAATAAAATAAGGTAACGTTAGGCTGGCTAGACAGCTCACATTTCAATAAACAAAATATTCTTTACAAAGTAAAACTTTTAAATTAATCACTCCCAAATCGGATATTAGCAGCACAATTTTTTTAAATAAGGTAGCCTAAAATTTTTCCAACAAAATCACTCTTAAATCAGAAATTAGCAGCAGAGTAACACCGACACTGTAAAGGGTATGCTAGTTAAATAAAAGAACAAAAAATAAATTAACAAAGTTCAACAAACTGTAATAAATAAATGACAAGGTAGCATTATTTAGTGTTTAAATAAAAGAAAAAAAATCCCTTATACAATAAAACAAAATGTAATGGGCTAAATAAAATAAGCTAACGTTAGGCTAGCTAGATAGTTCACATTTCAATAAACGAACAATTTTACAAATCAAACTTTCAAATAAATAAAATCAGGTTGCAAGCTGAAGCTAGTAAAGCTACCTATTTAGCTACACTCTTTTCAAGTTGTGTGCAAGAAAGATGAGCTTGTCTACATTTTCGGGCAAAAGCGAACTTCGGGTCTTGTTAACGATGTAGCCAGCTTTTGAAAAAATGCGCTCTGACGGAGTTGAAGTGGCCGGAACGCAAAGGAGGTGTTTGGCTGCAAATGCCAGTTTAGGGTAGCGGTCACTATTTTGCTTCCACCATGCAAGCGGGCCCGACTGTACTTTTGTAGTGTCTTTTAAATATTGCTCCATCTCTTTTTTTGCGCCGTCTCCATGTTCTTCTTCCTCTTCATCATCGGACTCCCTCAGCATTAAAATCTCCTCTTCTCTATGGCTTGCAGACAGCTCTTCCACATTCCGATCGGTCTGTTGCTGGTGCAGATGTTCAGCCAGGCAGACAACCTTAAAATTAATTTGCATTTTCTTAGTCAAATCTATGCATTGTGCACAAGATGAAGTAGTGTAGCAAAATCATCATATTAAATTACATTTAAAATTATTTACTAATAATTTAATATAAAATATTAGTCTAACCTCAATGTAGACCAGGTCCTTCTTCTCTTTCTCAAGGAATTTTAGGTGCTTGAATCGCTGGTCTAGTGCTGAAGAAAGGAGGTAGATGCTGCTGGGTTCCAAACTTAACAGTTGCCATCTGCTGTCTATCTCCGTGATGAGGGTGTTCTTCATTTCTCTGATGGCAGGGCTATCATCCTCCTCTGGTGACAGGTGGCGTTTCTTCAGGTTGAAGATCATTGGCAATGTTGCAGACAACGACAAGTTATCCTCCTGTGATAGTAGTTCTGTGAGTGTGATTAGGGGCCCCAATACTTCTGCCATCCCCTGTGACAGTTTCCACTGATCTGCTGTCAAGTCAAGGGTGCGATCTCCTTTCTTTGTGATGCTGGGATCTGACAAAACAGCTGTCACTGGCCATCGTTGCTCCACTAGTCGGTTAAGCATTTCGTATGTAGAGTTCCAACGAGTAGCAACATCTTGAATTAGTTTGTGTTGTGCAACATTCTGCTGCGTTTGTTTCTCTTTCAATGCAGCTGTCCCACGAGATTCCTGGCAGCCGCAACTGTGCGACGTAGTCGGTCCTGTTTTAGAACTGTATTTATGCATAGCTGTATGGTGTGTCCGGAGCAGCAGACCCCTTCAATGTTGCCCCATTTCTCTGGTTCTTTCTTCAACGTCTCGGTGCACAGCTTCATATTGCTGGCATTGTCATGAACAATGGCTACTCGCTTATAATTTGGAATAGCGAATGCGTCCGCTGCGTCTCCAAGCTGTTGTGCAATGTTGACTCCCGTATGGCTGAACTCAAATGCTTTGGTTTCCAGAACAAAGGTAGAGAGCTCCCACTCCTGAGATATAAAATGACAGGTGACAGCCATATACGCCTCCATACTCACCGGGGTCCAAATGTCCGTTGTGAAACTCAAGGCTGTTGCGTTTTTAATGGTATCATAAATTTCGCCTCGAAGATCGCTGTACTTCAAAGACAGGGCGTTTGAAATACTGGCGCAGTTTGGGACAGTGTAGTCGGGCTCCATCTTCTTGATTAATTTTCTAAAGCCTTCGCCTTAAACTACATTAACGGGTCTCATATCCATAGCAATGAAATCAACTATGGCATCTGTTATCTCCCTCTTCCTTTTCTCCGTTATCGGTTTTCGGAATTGTAGGAGCTGCTGTGAACTTTTCGGTTTGGTTGAGCATGCTGATGTTGATGGCTGCGATACCTGGGGATGTACCTATAGACAAATTATTACTAGGGTGGGCTACTGTACCTTATGACTGCTGTGCAGTATTCGCAAGTATTTTCCAAGCAAATTAAATGCACGTTTTAATCATGTGTAAGAATTACTGATTAACATGGCAGATGAAAGCTTGTTTTTTACACCAACAATATATTGTGCGTTTCGTACTACTTACAGAACTCAGATGATTTTTCAGACTTGTTGTGCTGTAGTGGTAGGCCAGTTTCAAATCGCATATTTGACACACTGCCTTTGTTTTGTCTTCAGTCAATTTAAAGTGCTCCCACACAACTGAGGTCTTCGGCATTTTTGTCTTCTCTCCGAGATAAACTAAATCACGATGTTGGCGTTACCGGAAGGGCGAGTCATTTAAGCGCGAATGAGAACCGTTTCGCGGGGATCGATGTCACGTGTTAAATTTTTTTTTTCCGAATATTCGAATCTCAAAATGAAAAATCGAATGCCATCCCTCCAAACGAATATTCGAATATTCTGGTCCAGCCCTAATATTTACATGAACTAAACATGTTTGTATATGTTCTGTATGCCATGAGTTTATGCCATTTATTTGTTTATATATATGTTCAGCATTAAATATTTCATGAGGAGTCCACATCAGTAGCTTATTACTGTCCACATCAGTTGGCTCCTTACCTTAAAAAAGATCAAGGAATGGATGAAGCCACTAAAGGAAGCCGCTACCCGTCATATTGCCGCGGACCCCGGCGGGGAGCAAGTGCGGCCGCCGGACTCCGCCCCTTACCTGGACCCTTCCCTTCTGAACACTGCCCCTCCTTCACGGATTCCCTTCACGTCAAGGACACCAGATCCCCCATTTACTTTGGACACTTTTTGGACACTTTTTGTTATATTGTTAAATAAAAGCCTCTCCGAGGCCTGATGTCACGCCCACTGTGTCTGTCGCTTTGCTCCCACCCGTCACACTACAGATGATAGAAAAAGAACAGAAAAGAATAGAGTACAGTAGAATAGAACAGAATGAGATGTCGGGATGTACTGAGATGTAGGTGGTAACAAATAAATATAAGGTTATTGCACATATTTTTATTGCACAATGGGGGGAGGTCTGGAACATTTAACTGTTCATATGGTAGTATATTGCCCGAGGGAAGAAACTGTTCTTATGTCTGGCTGTCCTGGTATTTGTGGCTCTGTAGCACTGACCAGATGGCAAAAGTTTGAAAAGGATAAATCAATAAATCAATAAATGGGGGGAAAAAAGTAACTGGCGTTACTTATTTGAAAAAGTAACTCAGATATTTTCTTAGAAATTCTAAAGTAATGCATTACTTTACTAGTTACTTGAAAAAAGTAATATTATTATGTAACTCGTGTTACTTGTAATGCGTTACCCCCAACACTGGTCTGAAGCTTCTTTCCAATAATACAAGTATACAGGCAGTCCTTACGAGGAATAAATTCACTATGGAAAATAGAGTAGATCATGCAACCAAATATTTATAGGCACAGAAGAACAAATGCATGGCTATATCTGTATATTAATTACCTTTAACACCAATAAAACTTAATAAATTAGACTGAAGTACATTGTGTAATACTGTTTCTTTGTTTTTCTCTGTTCTTTGTGTCATTAGTGTGAGATCAGGTTCACATGTGTCCAGCTCTGTGTCTGTGAAGAGTGACTGGTCAAAAGAGAAACCACCGAACATGAGTGAGAAAAAAACATCATCTACCAAAAGGTATGTAATGTTTTTTCTTGATGTTGGTCACACATGAACTGCAAGAAAATATTTCACTGAATATTTATCATGAATCTGTATTGTTTAAATATTTATCAGAGCAACAGCAAAGAAGATTAAAATGATTTGATGTGAACTATATATTTTGTAAAACCCATTAATTTTGCACTTACATAACTGTTGTACATTGTATGAAAAGACCTACTGTCAATGCAGCATATATTATTAATTCACCAGCCCCTGTGTTGTTTTTTTGCTTTTAGGATGGAAAATATTACAGTGAGAGACCTAATATTTACCTAAATTTATACTTTAATAGATCCTATACTTTAACAGTGTGAACTTAAACAGCTATTTCTTTCTTTCTTTGTTAAAAAAATTTGCAAATTATTTTTCCAATAATTTCCCTAAAAATGCAATACTTCATTTTATTTACTAATAGGATTCAATATGAGACATTAGATTCAGACGTCCAGATTCACAGGACCTACAAGAATTTCAAAGACAATCTCCTGTGGATCTTCCTGGTAGGAAAACTTAATTTCAATAATGTTTACATTTATAGCAAACAAATAGTTCACTGAACAACACTTGCAAGAATATTCAGTAGAAATTTGATTTCTGTTTTAACTTGATAATTTATGATTACTTTTAGAAACTCGGAAAAATGTATTTTTCTTTGATTTTAGGATCTTGAAAGCAAAATAATTACATTTCTGAAGAATGAGTTGGAAAAGTTTAAGAAAATATTACAAGAAGAAGACTTACAATACTTTGTGAAGGATTTTAATGAGAACAGATGCAGTATCAAAGAAGCAGCTCTTGATCTCACACTCTACTTCCTGAGAGAGATGAAGCAAGATGAAGCTGCTGATACTTTAGAAGGTAAGAGACTCGTGATCATCTGTCACATTGTCACTTATAAATGTAGTGGAGAAAATGCTAAAAAAAAAAAAAAAAATCTGTTTCTTTTTTGTCCCTGTGTTTAGATGAGCTGTTCTTCATTCATCAGCTAAAATGTAGTCTAAAGAAGAAGTATCAATGTGTGTTTGAAGGAATTGCAAAGCAAGGTGACTCTACACTTCTGAATAACATCTACACAGATCTCTATATCACTCAGGGTTGTAGTGAACAGGTCAATACTGAACATGAGGTAAGACAGATTGAAGTTGCTTCCAGGCGTCATGAATCACAAGAGATACAGGTTGAATGCAAAAATTTGTTTGAAACACCTGAACAAGACAAGCAGATCAGAACTGTACTGACAAAAGGAGTTGCTGGCATCGGAAAATCAGTCTCTGTACAGAAGTTTGTTCTGGATTGGGCTGAAGGAAAAGAAAATCAAGATATCAGATTCATTTTTCCTCTCCCATTTAGAGAGATGAACTTAAAGGGGCAAGAAAACTTAAGTTTGATGGACCTTATAACTCAGTTTTTCCCAGAGACAAAAGGACTGAACCTTACAAGAAGGAACCAAAAAGTCCTGTTCATTCTTGATGGTTTGGATGAATTTCGTCTTCCTCTAAACTTCAATGGTAATGACGTGTGGTCTGATGTTTCATCACCAGCCTCTCTGGATGTTCTCCTAACAAACCTCATCAAGGGAAATCTGCTTCCTTCTGCTCTCATCTGGATCACCACCAGACCAGCAGCTGCCAGTAAGATTCCTCCTGACTGTATCGACCGGCTGACAGAGATACGAGGATTCAATGATGCACAAAAGGAGGAGTACTTCAGAAAAAGAATCAAGGATGAGAATCTGGCCAAAGAAATCATTGATCATGTTAAACAATCAAAGAGTCTCTTTATCATGTGCCACATCCCAGTCTTCTGCTGGATTTCAGCCACTGTTCTCCAAAATATTTTGGAGGAGAAAATAAATAATGTGAAAAACAATAAGGCTGATGATAAGTCCAAAACACTGCAGGAATCAAATACTAAAGACACTCCCAAGACTCTGACACAAATGTACACACACTTTCTCCGCTTTCAGGTCCTGCAGAGTCTCAAAAAATATGATGGAAAATACAGACCAGATGTTTCCTGGGATAAAGATGCCATCTTTTCACTGGGGAAACTGGCATTTAATGAGCTGGAAAGAAACAATGTAATCTTCTATAAATCAGACCTGGAAGCCTGTGGTATTGATGTCTATAAGGCATCAGTGTGTTCAGGCATGTGTACCCAGATCTTTAAGGAGGAAACAGGGATTGTTCTTGGTACCATGTACTGCTTTGTTCACTTGAGCATTCAAGAGTTTATTGCAGCCCTTTATGCACATCTGTTTCTAGACATCAACAAGAAATGTGTGTTTGATCAAGATTCTACAGAACAGGAAAACAAAAGTGAAACCATGATTGATTTGCTCAAGACTGCAGTGGACAAGGCACTAGAGAGTGATAATGGACATCTGGATCTTTTCCTTCGCTTCCTCCTTGGACTGTCACTTCAGTCCAATCGACGACTCTTACGAGGTCTGTTGACACAGGAAGACAACAATGACCAGAGCAAAAAGGAAATAGTTCAGTACATCAAGCAGAAATTTGAAGCTAATCTGTCTCCAGAGAGATCCATCAATCTGTTCTACTGTCTGAATGAACTGAATGACCAAACTCTGGTAAAAGACATTCAGACCCACCTTAGCAAAGGAAGTCTCTCATCTGCTGATCTTTCACCTGCCCAGTGGTCTGCTTTGGCCTTTGTGTTGTTGACATCAGAGGAGGAGCTGGAGGAGTTTGAGCTTCAGAAATTCAAGAAATCAGACGAGTGTCTCATTAGATTATTGGCAGTCATCAAAACATCTAAAAGAGCTCTGTAAGTTAATCATTTTTTGCTTTCATCTGAAAAATACATTTATCTAGGGTTCCCATGCATCCTGGAAAACTGAAAAAAAAAATAATTTATTTTTTTTTTTTTTTTTAGTCCTGGAAAATGCATGGGAAATTAGAAAAATATAAAATGTAATGGAAAATCTTGTTGTTCTGGAAAATTATATTAAAAAAAGTTTTGCTTTTTCTTTAGCTGAGAATGAAGCATTTTGTTTTCCTTGAAACAATTAATGTTAGTAGCAAAAAGTGCTTTGTTCAGGGATGCTGAGGTTTGACATATGAGAAAAGTATTTTGAATGATGATGGTTAGTCCATCAAATGTCCACTCAAATGTTTGCAGTAAATGTCAACAGATAATCAGCTAACTAGTGATTGTGATTTATTTTAATGTATAATTCCAGCCTTTCTGCAGTACCAGTAGTACCAAATACTGGGTCAATGTGGTTCTCACTGATAGGCAGCTGCTTTCAAACATTCCTGTGTATATTTTTTTGTCAGCACTCTGTAAAGAGCATTGTGTTTTTACAACATGTTTTTACAGCATTGTGCATTGTAGCCAATGTTGAGCACATGATCACAATGGTTAAGGTGTTTAATCAGAATTCACTCAGCAATGCTTTTCCTTGAAACCATGGAACTAGCACTTTCAAATGTATAATTCATTGTAATTAAAGCTATAGATTAACTAATATATTTATTATTTGTATTTAGCAAATGTATTCAATCTAATTATTCTGTAATCTTATTTCCCTGGTAGGCTAAATGATTGTGGCTTAACAGACAAAAGCTGTTCAGCTCTGGCTACAGTTCTTGGATCAGATACCAGTCTGAAAGAGCTGAACATGAGCAATAATAATCTGCAGGATTCAGGAGTGAAGCTGCTCTGCACTGGACTGGAAAATATGAAGTGTCATTTGGAGATACTGAGGTAAGTTGTGTGACAATAGACAAAAATTGAGCTCAACAAAATCATAAGGTGAAAACCAGACTTAGATAATGAACATACAACTGTATGTTGTGCATACTTTTATATTTAAGCCTGTCATAGTGTTCTTTTTCTGATTTGGTCTGTCATTGACACTGTCCTAAGCCGACACATTGTGCTATAGTGTTTACAGGATTTATTTGGTTATGTTCAAGGTAGGGATAACTTAACATATATTTGATGGTTCATTTGTATCTATGATGATGCATATCTGTTTGTATGTATAATTGGATATCAAAAGCTAAGATAAGATGTTTTCAGGCTATTATTATTTTTACATTTTTGCATTACTGATAAAATATACTGTATGGGAGTTCAGGGTTTTCCTCTTAAAGTCTGGAACATTTTTATATTTTGCTTAAAATAAGTATCTTCTAAAACAAACAAACAACATGCATAATGAAAATGCTCTCTCATGATGAACAGAAAAAAGTTAACTAGTAAAGTTAAGACACGTTTAGTTATATAGGACTTTATACAATACAGATAGTTTCAAAGCAGCTTTACAGGTCAAAACAAGAAAATAGTGACTCAGTGATGCAAACAGAATTCAATTCTTCTGTAAAGCAGCTGTAAAGACAAATAGTAAATAGTTATTATTCAGTTAAAATCAGTTCAAATTTTGATTCAGTTTGGTTCAGTAAATATGTAAAGTCCATCAATTTAAGAGTGAGTTTAATTCATTTATAAAGCGGCTGTGGCATAAACAGTGATGTCATCATCAGCTCAGTTCAGTTCTCATCCGATGGGCAAGTAATGTCGGTGTCTCCAAGTGCTGTTTGTAGTTTTTTGTTTCAAAGTTTCATTTGACAAGACTTCTGAGCATCCAACACAGAGCAGTAGCTGCTTGTTCTCTGCTCCCACACATGTGAAACCTAGTGCTTCTTTTATTTATTTATTTATTTTTTTTTTTTAGGTTTATTTTGAGTCTTTTCAGTTTCAGGCTTACTTGCAGATGAAGAAATGTCTGTATTTGTCCTTTTCAGTGATCCCGTTGACAACCATTTATCCATGTTTAAATCTGTTGTAGCATGTATGCAGCAAAAATATGTTAGATAAATTGGTGGGTTGTTATTAAACCAATCAGTGTGCTCAAATAATGAATGCATAGTAACAGGTTTGTATTTATTTCTGTTTTAATTATATATGAAATTATGATATTTAATTATGACTAGACATTTTTACATATATTAACAATATTATAATATGGAAGAGGGTAGTTAGCTCCTGAAGAAAGTGATAAACTGATGAATAATACTGAATGGACTTTATATAAGGAAGTAGGGATAGGCGTTGTATTCCTATAGGTAGACGTGGACCAGCTGAGAATCAGCTGAAACAAGCTTGAATGACGTGAACTGCCAGAACAAAAACCTGAGATGAACAACAAAACATGACAAATTGCACTGTGTCATTATTTACTGAACAAAAATAAAGCCAAAATGGAAAAGCCATGTGTGACAAAGTTAGGACACCCTTACTGTTTACATTGGAATTAAGAGGGTAAATAACAGTCAAGCACTGATAATTAAATACCTTTGATTAACTGATCATCAGCAAGTCTGAGTGCCTCTATAAAAGCATAAGCTTTGGCAGTTTGCTGGTCTGGAGCCTTCAGGTGTGTGTTAACACAATGCCAAGGAGGTAAGACATCTGCAATCATGTTAGAGAAGCAATTGTTGCTGCCATCAATCTGAGAAGAGGAATAGGGCCATTTCCAAACAATTTGAAGTTTATTCACAAGTGGAAGGCATTGAAAACAGACACCTCTCCTTCCAGGAGTGGACGTCCCAAAAAATTAACCCCAAGATCAGACTGTGCAACGCTCAGAGAAGTGGCAGACAACCCAAGAACTACACCTTAGACTCTACAGGTCTCAGTTAACATGTTAAATGATAAAGTTCATGAGCCATTACTCTTTACACTTTACATGTTACCCTTGGGTGATATCATCAGGAAATATGGTGTTAGCTTCCACTGCTACGCTGATGATACCCAGCTCTATATTTCTTCGCGGCCCGGCGAAACGTACCAATTTGAAAAACTAATGGATTGTGTAGTTGAGTTAAAAAATTGGATGGCAAGTAATTTCTTACTGCTAAATTTTGAAAAAACAGAGGTGTTAATTATTGGGCCTAAAACCTCAGTGTGTAATAACCTACAACACTGTCTAATACTTGATGGCTGTTCTGTCAATTCTTCGTCATCAGTTAGGAACCTAGGTGTGCTATTTGACGGTAATCTTTCCTTTGAAAACCACATCTCTAGTATTTGCAAAACTGCATTTTTCCATCTCAAAAATATATCTAAACTACGACCTAGGCTCTCAATGTCAAATGCTGAAACATTAATTCATGCGTTTATGAACTCAAGATTAGATTATTGTAATGCTTTATTGGGTGGTTGTTCTGCTCGCTTAATAAACAAACTCCAGCTGGTCCAAAATGCAGCAGCTAGAGTTCTTACTAGAACCAAAAAGTATGATCATATTAGCCCGGTTGTGTCAACACTGCACTGGCTCCCTATTAAACATCGTATAGATTTTAAAATCTTGCTAATTACTTATAAAGCCCTGAATGATTTAGCTCCTCAGTACCTGAGCGAGCTCCTATCACATTATAGTCCCTCACGTCCGCTGCGTTCTCAAAACTCTGGCAATTTGATAATACCGAGAATATCAAAATCAACCGCGGGCGGGAGATCATTTTCTTATCTAGCGCCCAAACTCTGGAACAATCTACCCTACAATGTTCGGGACGCAGACACACTCTGTCAGTTTAAATCTAGATTAAAGACACATCTCTTTAACCTTGCTTACACATAACAAATCAACATATTCTTATAATTCAAATCTGTTAAAGTATTGTTAGGCTGCACTAATTAGGTCAACCGGAACCGGGAACACTTCCCATAACACCCGATGTACTCAGTGCATCGTCAGAAGAATGGCATCTACGCTAATATTAGTCTGTTTCTCTCTTATTCCGAGGTCACATTAACCACCAGATCCAGTCCGTATCCAGATCAGATGGTCACTGCAGTCCCCCGGATCCAGTCCGAACCCAGCCCAGATGGTGGATCAGCACCTAGAGACGACCTCTACAGCCCTGAATGTCAGCGGAGTCCACATCAACTAGATGAGCCCCAGAGACGGATCCACAGTGAAGACCACATCACCTAGACAGCTGTCGGCACAAGACCACGGGAACTTTGGCCAGAGGAGAACTGGCCCCCCGACTGAGCCTGGTTTTTCCCAAGGTTTTTTTTTCCATTTGTCACCGATGGAGTTTTGGTTCCTTGCCGCTGTCGCCTCTGGCTTGCTTAGTTGGAGACACTTTATCTTCACTTTATCTTCACACAATATTGTATTTTATTTTATTGTTTTTGATTAACTACCTTTACCTAAAATGTGAGTGTTTACTGTTGCCTTTGGCATTGTTGATGTACTGTTTTCCTATTTAATACTGTACAGCCGCCTTGTCACAATTCTGTATTGTTAAAGGCGGTATATAAATAAAGGTAACTTGACTTGACTTGATTATAAAAATATGGGACAAAAATGGCATGTTTGGAAGGCTTGGCAGAAGAAAGCCTCTTCTATCTAAAAAAAAAAAACATTGCAGCACAGTTTAGGTCTGCAAAGTTGCATCTGAACAAAACAAAAGTGTTTTCTAGAATAATGTCCTTTGAACAGACAAGACCGAAGTGGAGACGTTTGGCCATAATGCACAGCGCCAAGTTTGGTGAAAACCTAAAGAGCATATCAGCACAAACACCTCATACCAAAAGACAAGCATGCTGGAGGAGAGCTAATAATTTTGGGCTTGTTTTGTAGCCACAGGACTTGGGCACCTCACAGTCATTGAGTTGTCTATGAACTCCTCTGTATATCGATGTATTCTAGAGTCAAATGCGAGGGCATCTGTCTGACATCTAAAGTTGGGCCAAAATTGGGTCATTCAACAGGACAATGATCCCAAGCAAACCAGCAAATCTACAACAGAATGGCTGAAAAGAAAATAATCAAGGTGTGCAATAGTCCAGTCCAAGTCCAGAGCTCATCCTGACTCAAATGCTGTGGTGAGAGCTGTGCATAAGCAAATGCCCACAAACCTCAATAAACTGGAGCAACGTTGAAAAGAAGAGTGGTCCAAATTCCTCCAGAACGATGTGAGAGACTGATAAAGTCACACAGAAAATGAATGCTTCAAGTTATTGCTGCTAAAAGTGGATCTACAAGTAACTGACTCATAGTCAAGTCTAGTCAAGTCACCTTTATTTATATACCGCCTTTAACAATACAGAATTGTGACAAGACGGCTGTACAGTATTAAATAGGAAAACAGTACATCAACAATGCCAAAGGCAACAGTAAACACTCACATTTTAGGTAAAGGTAGTTAATCAAAAACAATAAAATAAAATGCAATATTGTGTGAAGATAAAGTGTCCCCAACTAAGCAAGCCAGAGGCGACAGCGGCAAGGTACCAAAACTCCATCGGTGACAAATGGAGAAAAAAACCTTGGGAGAAACCAGGCTCAGTCGGGGGGCCAGTTCTCCTCTGGCCAAAGTTCCCGTGGTCTTGTGCCGACAGCCGTCTAGGTGATGTGGTCTTCACTGTGGATCCGTCTCTGGGGCTCATCTAGTTGATGTGGACTTCGCTGACATTCAGGGCTGTAGAGGTCGTCTCTAGGTGCTGATCCACCATCTGGGCTGGGTTCGGACTGGATCCGGGGGACTGCAGTGACCATCTGATCTGGATACGGACTGGATCTGGTGGTTAATGTGACCTCGGAATAAGAGAGAAACAGACTAATATTAGCGTAGGTGCCATTCTTCTGACGATGCACTGAGTACATCGGGTGTTATGGGAAGTGTTCCCGGTTCCGGTTGACCTAATTAGTGCAGCCTAACAATCCTTTAACGGATTTGAATTATAATAATATGTTGATTTGTTATGTGTAAGCAAGGTTAAAGAGATGTGTCTTTAATCTAGATTTAAACTGACAGAGTGTGTCTGCCGAACAATGTAGGGTAGATTGTTCCAGAGTTTGGGCACTAGATAAGAAAATGATCTCCCGCCCGCGGTTGATTTTGATATTCTAGGTATTATCAAATTGCCAGAGTTTTGAGAATGCAGTGGATGTGAGGGACTATAATGTGATAGGAGCTCGCTCAGGTACTCAGGGACCTAGACCATTCAGGGCTTTGTAAGTAATTAGCAAGATTTTAAAATCTATATGATGTTTAATAGGGAGCCAGTGCAGTGTTGACAGAACCGGGCTAATATGATCATACTTTTTGGTTCTAGTAAGAACTCTAGCTGCTGCATTTTGGACCAGCTGGAGTTTGTTTATTAAGCGAGCAGAACAACCACCCAATAAAGCATTACAATAATCTAATCTAATCATAGTGTGTCCTAACTTTGTCACACATGGCCTTTCCCTCTTGGCTGTATTTTTCTTAAATAATGACACTGTGTAATATGTCATGTGATGATGTTTTTCTGAGGATTTATTTTCCAAATTTTAAGACCTGCCAAGAACCAGATAATTTTTTATTATGTCCTGATACAGAAAACCATGAAATTCAATAGGCTGTCCTAACTTTTTCACATGACTGTATATTAGCTGATTAGAGAGGAATGTTTAAATGAATGTTAAACTTTGGAATGGTACAAAACTTGTTGACTTTTATGTAAACACACACACAAAAAAAAAAAAAAAAAAAAAAATGAGGGCATGATTTGAAAGGCTATGTGGTTGTAAAAAAAAAAAAATATATAAATAAAAATAGTCACACTTGTGGTCCTTGTGGTCAAAAATGATCACCATCAAAAATAAATGGGAAATGGGAAGAAAATTGTAAAAATATAGAAAAATGATTTCAAATTAGCCACAGTGCAGAAACACATCCACAGCTATGAACAGGTGAAACCCTACAAAATCAAGAGTGCAAAATTCACACACATTCTCACACACACTCACATGCACACTGGCATTCCTATCATTAAAGGGATATTCCACACATGTAATGGTTTTTATACTGTACAAACTGTATCTTCTGTTGCCTTACTCCAACCCTACCCCTAAACCAGGGATTGGCAAGTTCGGTCCTAGAGAGTCGCTTTCATTTAGAGTTTAGCTCTAACACTTGTCAAACACACTTAGACAAGCTAATCAATGTCTTCAGGATCACTAGAGAGGCACAGGCAGGATTTTTTCAGGAGTTGGAGCTAAACTCTGCAGGACAGCAGCTAGGACCAAACTTGCCTACCCCTGCCCTAAATGTACCCGTTTATATAGTAAAATATAGTAAAATATAGAAAAACTGAGTCAGAAAACTCAAATAAGAAGTTGAAATCAGATCAGACCCACATGAATTAAGCTCTGATAAAGAATTCCTGTAATTATTTATTTATTTATTTTTTTTTTCCATTTTTATTGAAATTATATGTTGTGTAGCAAAATGCTTTCTCTACGTTCAGGTGTGACTGCAGTAATAATAATGTAAAAACTGAGACTTCACATCAACTTTTCAAAAATATTTAAAACTTGACAAAAAGTATTATTTGAAAATATCTGAATATATATCTTAATCCATAACCTAATAAAAGTAAGCAATTATGTCTAACATCAAGCCTCTCTTTAAGCATCTTTGAGACTTTGTCCCTCTGTCATTTGTCATTCTGGTTCTAGGCTTTCAGACTGCAGTATCACTGAAGAAGGTTATAAAGCTCTGGCTTCAGCTCTGAGATCAAACCCTTCACACCTGATAGAGCTGGATCTCACAGGAAATGATCCTGGACAATCAGGAGTGAAGGAGCTTAGTGATTTACTACAGGATCCAAACTGTCAACTCAAGACACTGAGGTGAGACGTGATGAAATGATATAAACTAAATAAATGTGTATTTTTTAAGCTATACAATGATCTAGACAATTTGTTGCATCATAATGATCAGATGCTGCAGGTTTTGTTGTACTGATGATCAAAGTCAAAGTTTGCTTTATTGTCAATTCTGCCACATGTACAGCACATACATACAGAGAATTGAAACTGCATTACTTTCAGACCCTTAGTGCATACAGATAACGTCTCGGTTACGTATGGTAACCCTCGTTCCCTGATGGAGGGAACGGAGACGTTGTGTCGAGTAGTGTACGACACTAGGGGTCGCTCTTGAGAGCCCAAACACCTCTGACAGTTTTGAGAAAGGCCAATGAAAATTGGGTGTGCAGATTTGCATAGCTGGCCACGCCCCCGGACATCCGGGTATAAATAGGGCAGCGTGTGCATCTGCTCACTCGTTCTGATTCTGAGGAGCTGATTGTCTCAGCTCACTCAGAGGCGGACCAGAGATGTGGCATGGGAGACACAACGTCTCCGTTCCCTCCATCAGGGAACAAGGGTTACCATACGTAACCGAGACGCTCCCTATCTGTCGTACACTCCGAGTTGTGTCGAGTAGTGTATGACACTAGGGGTCCCCGTAAAAACACGCCACATGTCTGACCGCGTCACGAGAGACAAGTGCAGAAGTAACAGAGCAACGTGTTAACGTAAGTGCAGCTCACCTCCTCTGTGACCATCCAACGTCCAAGGAGTGACCTGTACAGCGGGGTCCTGCAGCCGGGCCTCCCTCAAGGGCGGCTGAGTGTCTTGAGATCGTTGGGAAAAATGCCTGCTCCTGAAGGAAAGACATTACGGAGTTCACGACCTGCCCGACAGGGGGGGGTTAGAGTGACATAGTTAGACATGGGAGCTGAGGTGGGTCTCACACCCGGGAAGACAGCCAGACTCAGATCCTAGAGAATCTGTTTTCAGGGGAAAACACCGCACCACAAGAGTTATAGGTGGAAATACACATATGGGGCCACATAAGGGGCCACTACATATGGGGCACAATCCAATCATAAATAAGGGTATTCATACCTTGTGAAGGGATTCCATATTAGTTTCTCCGCTAAACTCCGCCATGTGCAGAAGTGCCAAAGATGGAGATGGTGTCCAGGGTTCGCATCAGGAAACCTACTGAAACTCAGAAGCATAATCACCATTAGGGGAAGCGCTTTATGCAAGCTCTACACCAACCAGTGTGCTGAGTCAAGAGTTAGCAATCAAGACTCTAGCTGACACTGGTTCTGTGCGCAAATTATAAAATCTGGCAAATGTGTTAGGTGTAGCCCAACCCGCAGCTCTACAGATGTCTGTTAATGAGGCCCCATTCGCCAGGGCTGCTGAGGCAGCGATGCCCCTGGTTGAGTGGGCTCTTACCTCCAGAGGGCAGGGTAGGCCTCTGGCCAGGTAGGCCAACGGATCGCGTTTACCAGCCAATGGGAGATCCTCTGTTTGGAGACAGCTTTCCCCTTCTGCTGTCCTCCGTAACAAACAAAGAGCTGTTCCGAACGTCTGAAGGGCTGCGTTCCTTCCATGTAGATGTGCAGGGCACGGACTGGGCATAACAAGGTCAGGTTGGGGTCATCTTCCTGGGAAGAGAGAGCTTGCAAGGTGAACCTGATCTCTGAAAGGAGTGGTGGGGACCTTGGGCACATATCCAGACCGGCGTCTCAAGACAACGTGAGAATCCTCTGGTCCGAATTCCAGGCACGAACTGTTCACGGAGAGGGCTTGGAGGTCTCCCACTCTTTTGATGGAAGTGAGCGCAGTCAAAAGAGCCGTCTTGAAGGAGAGAGCATCGAGTTCGACTGACTGAAGGGGCTCGAATGGATCTTGTTGTAGACCTTGGAGAACCACAGCAAGATCCCAAGAGGGGATGAGATGCGGCCGAGGAGGGTTCAGCCTCCGGGCTCCTCTAAGAAACCTGATTATCAAATCGTGTTTCCCCACCGATCTGCCCCCCCACCAAGTCATGGTTAGCTGATATAGCTGCGACATGAACCTTGAGTGTTGAGGCAGACAGGTGCCTGTCCAGGCCTTCTTGAAGGAAGGATAACACTGATTTGATGCCACAACTCCGTGGGTCCTTCCCGTGAGAAGAACACCAGTTCACAAAGATGCGCCATTTTAGGTCATACAGCCGTCTGGTAGAGGGGGCTCTTGCCTGTAGAAGTGTGTTTACCACTGAAGGTGAAAGGTCTCTGAAGTCCTCCTGGTCGCGTCCAGGGACCAAAGGTGGAGGTTCCAAAGATCGGGGCGCGGGTGCCAAATTGTGCCCTTCCCCTGAGAAAGGAGGTCCTTCCTCAGAGGAATGCGCCAGGGAGGGGCTGATGCCAGGAGCACCAGGTCCGAGAACCAGGTTCTGTTGGGCCAGAAGGGGGCCACCAAGAGAATCTGTTCCTTGTCCTCCCTGACTTTGCACAAGGTTTGTGCGATGAGGCTCACTGGGGGAAACGCATACTTGAGCCGGCCCCTCGGCCAACTGTGTGCCAGTGCGTCTATACTGAGGGGGGGCCTCGGTTAGACCGTACCACAGCTGGCAGTGGGTGGATTCCGGTGAGGCAAAGAGATCTACCTGTGCCTGGCCGAATCGATCCCAAATCAGTTGGACCGACTGGGGGTGGAGTCTCCACTCGCCTCCGAGCGAAACCTGTCGTGACAGGGAATCGGCCATACGATTGGCTTCGCCCGGAATGTGAGTGGCTCGTAGAGACTTGAGTCTGTGTTGACTCCAGAGCAGCAGGTGGCGGGCTAGTTGTGACATGCGAAAGGAGTGTACACCGCCCTGGTGGTTGATGTAGGCCACAGTCGCAGTGTTGTCGGACCTGACCAACACGTGCTTGCCCTGAATCATAGGTCGGAACCTCCTCAGGGCCAGGAGCACTGCCAACAACTCCAGACAATTTATGTGCCAAAACAGTCAGGGGCCTGTCCAGACCCCGGAAGCTGCCTGCCCGTTGCAGGTGGCACCCCAGCCTGTCTTGGAAGCATCTGTGGTGACAACGATGCGTCTGGACACCTGTTCCAGGGGAACTCCTGACCGTAGGAACATAATGTCTGTGCAAGGGCTGAGTGTCTGGCGACACGATGGTGTGATGTTCACTCGAAATGTGCCTCGATGCCACGCCCACCTGGGGACTCGAGTATGAAGCCAGTGCTGCAGCGGTCTCATGTGCATCAAACCCAGTGGCGTGACCGCGGCTGAGGATGCCATGTGCCCTAGGAGCCTCTGAACCTGTTTTAGGGGGACCGCTGACCTGCATCTGAGTGTTGCCACACACCTCAGAACTGACTGTGCACGCTCCGGGGAGAGACGCGCAGACATACTGACCGAGTCCAGCTCTACACCGAGAAAAGAGATCCTCTGTGCCGGGGAGAGTTTGCTCTTTTCCCAGTTGACCCGAAGCCCCAACTGAGCCAAATGGTTGAGAACCATGTCCCTGTGTGCGCAAACCAAATCCCACGAGTGAGCTAGGATCAGCCAGTCGTCGAGATAATTGAGAATGCGTATGCCCATTTCCCTGAGGAGGGAAAGGGCGGCCTTTCCATGTGGCAGACAGCCGGGTAGAAGCCGAATCCAGCGCTCGTCCCCTCGTCGAGTGTAGATCCGGACAGGTCAGATGATCCTCCTTCCCTGGGCTGCCCGTCTCAGGAACGCTTCGAAGCCTGACGAGGGTTCTTAGTGGCCTGAGGACGGGCTGGCGGTGCCACCTTCCTACGAATGCTGGACCGTTGGGCGGGTCTGGCTGCAGGACCGGCAGGTTGTGGGGCCTAAGCTACCCTTGTAGGGGGTCTTCCTCGGCGGGGGGCAGGCGGAGGTTGCTGCGTTGGCTGAGCTGGGCCAGCGCTCGCTGCACGCCGAGGCAGGATGTGTTTAATGGCCTCCGTCTGCTGCTTCACCGTGGAGAACTGCTGGGCAAATTCTTCCACGGTTTCGCCGAAGAGACCAGTCTGGGAAATGGGAGCGTCAAGAAAGCGTGCTTTCTCGGCGTCTCGCATCTCGGCCAGGTTTAGCCATAGGTGGCGCTCCTGGACCACCATAGTGGACATCGCCCTCCCCAGAGCTTGCACTGTAACCTTCGTAGCTCGAAGAGCATAGTCGGTCGCAGAGCGCAGCTCGTGTAACAGCTCTGGGTCGGGAACACCCTCGTGCAGGTCTTTGAGAACCTTAGCCTGATAGACCTGCAAAATCGCCATAGCGTGTAAGGCGGACGCAGCTTGCCCAGAGGCCGCATAAGCCTTCGCTACAAGCGCAGACGAAAACTTACAAGCTATGGACGGGAGTCTCGGGCGGCCCCTCCAGGAGGCGGCGTTTTGCGGGCACAAGTGCATCGCAATCGCTCTCTCCACCTGGGGGATCTCCGTATACCCCCTCGCTGGACCGCCATCGAGGGTGGTGAGGGACGGGGAGATAGCGTGCCGTGAACGAGCCGACAGAGGGGCTTTCCACGACTTCGTTAACTCCTCATGCACTTCCGGGAAAAACGGGACCGGGGAGGAACGTGGCCTCGAGTCACGTCCACTGCCCAGGAACCAGTCATCCAGCCTTGAAGGCTCAGGGCTGGGCGGGGGAACCCACACAACCCCAATCTCCTTGGCTGCCCGTTTTAGTGCGGCGGCCATTTCGCCATCCGCCACATACTGAGACTCTACCGCTGGAGCGGTAAGTTCATCCTTGACGTCAGCCTCTGACAGCTCTCCCTCCGATGCTACAGATCCTGCCTTTTCCTCAGCAGGAGCCCCGAACAAAAGATCCAGCCCATACTGAGACGAGCTTTCAAAATCGTCCTGAGACTCCATTGGTGGACACACAGGGTGAACGGTTTGCGAGGAGGTACCCGGCAAAGCATCGTTCAAACCCTGTCGCTCTTCTTCAACGCACATCGCTGCGGCCTCGTACCCGGAAGTAGAAGGACCGGAGCGGGAAGCAGTTGAATGGCGCCGCGGCTTCTTCGAAAAGAACGCGGCTCGTGAGCGAAGCGTGCCCAAGGGCATGTCCTCGCAGTTCTGACAACCTCCCTCAGCGAACGCTGCATCAGCATGCTCACGCCCCAAGCACTGAACACAGCGATCGTGCCGATCGTTAGGGGAAAGGTAGAATCCGCAACCAGTTGGACACGGACGGAAAGGCATAGTGAAACACACAATCCGCCCGTGGAGCTCTTTTAGAGAAAATTCTCCTGAAGATCGCCATCGACGCACCCAGGGGAACTCTCACAACACGAGCCGTGTCAGAGAGGGAGAGACCGCTGTCTGTGCCGTAGATCCAACGACGAGAGAGGTGAATGTTGCCGCTTCTCACACAGAGACGCTGCATTCGGCTCCGAAGAACAGAACGAGTGAGCAGATGCACACGCTGCCCTATTTATACCCGGATGTCCGGGGCGTGGCCAGCTATGCAAATCTGCACACCCAATTTTCATTGGCCTTTCTCAAAACTGTCAGAGGTGTTTGGGCTCTCAAGAGCGACCCCTAGTGTCGTACACTACTCGACACAACTCGGAGTGTACGACAGATAGGGAACACTAAACACTAACAGTAGAATGTAAAAATACAAATAAATACAGATTCAATATAATACAAAATACAACTATAAAAAATATACAAATAAGGACATGCAAAAAAAGATAGATAAAGTATGGCAGATGGAGTGAAAACCAGTGCAGTAAACAGTGCAGATATAATGAGTGTAGTGCAAAAAGAGTTTATCAGTCTGTTTAAAGTGACAAAGAGCTCAGAGAGCAGTCTTTATTTAAACTGTCAGAAGAGGTAGTTTCCTGATGGATGAATTTGTCCTTCAGTCTGCTGGTCCTGGAGACTCTGCAGGTGTTGAGCCCCAGCTGGACCAATTTGTGAATGAGCTGTTGAGTGAACGATGACTGTCAACACAGTTTAGTTGTGCTGCTATTCTGGAGTATGGTTTACCTTGATCATTAACATGCACAATTTTTATGAACACTTCTAGGAAAACAGTCTAGATAGTATTTTAGTCAAATTATTTAAAAGTTTCTGAACACACTGTAGTTTTATTGCCATCAAGCTCAGGTTCACTCTATCACTGTATCTCTACAGCAGGTCTGTGAGTCTCCAGATGATCAAAAACATTCAGTTTCACAAGCCAGTTTTCTCTCACTCCTTCTGAAAGATCTTGAGGCTTTTAATTGCACACTCTGTATTTGTAAACTGAAAATCATGATCTAGTGAGGTTTTGCTCTTCGGTTCTGTGGGACATTTCTGTTCTCCTGAGTTTGCTTTAGGTCTGAGTGTCACTCTAGTTTCTTTCAAATCACTCTATTAGACTTTGTTTTCAAATGTGTAAAGCTCCACAGTGCATGAGAGTGAATGACAGTGACAGGACCAGACACGATAATAGACAATAAAAAGAACAATATACAAGACAGACAATGTGCAAAATAACAATAACTTTACAATATACAAAATAAACAATTTACTATGTACATAAGGTGCAAATTTGAAGTGTAAATAAGTATGTGTGTTAAATAAATAACTGGATAAGTGAATGTATGATAGTGTTGTGTTCCACGTTTATTGTGAAGTGTTCATGAGATGGATTGCATGAGGGAAGAAACTGTTCCTGTGCCTAGCCATTCTGGCGCTCAGTGCTCTGTAGCGTCGACCAGACGGCAACAGTTCAAAGAGGGAGTGTGCTGGATGTGAGGAGTTGAGTGATTTTGCCAGCCTTTTTGCTCACTCTGGATAAGTACAGTTCTTGGAGAGTAGGAAGGGTTGTGCCAATAATTCACTCAGCTGTCCGGAATGTCTGATGCAGTCTTCTGAGGTCAGATTTGGTAGCTGAGCTGAACCAGACAGTTACTGAGGTGCAGAGGACAGATTCAATAATGGAAGAGTAAAACCGCTTCAGTAGTTCCTGAGGCAGGTTGAACTTCCTTAGTTGGCGAAGGAAGTACAGCCTCTGCTGGGCCCTTTTGATAGTTGAGTCTATGTGAATGTCCCACTTCAGGTCCTGAGAGATGGTGTTGCTGAGGAACCTGAATGTCTCCACTGTCATTACAGTGCTGTCCATGATGGTGAGAGGGGTGAGTCCAGGGGGGTTTCTCCTGAAGTCTACTGTCATCTCCACTGTTTTGAGTGTGTTAAGCTCCAGGTTATGACTGCACCAGACAGCTAGCTCTTTAACCACCTGTCTGTAAGCAGACTCATCACGTCCTGAATGAGGCCGATAGTGTCGTCTGCAATCTTCAGGAGCTTGACAGAGGGGTCTTTGGAGGTGCAGTCGTTGGTGTAGAGGGAGAAGAGCAGTGGGGAGAGAACAGAACCCTGAGGAGCGCCAGTGCTGATTGTGCGAGTGCTGGATGAAAATTTTCCCAGCTTTACTAGTTGCTGCCTGTCTGTCAAGAAGCTGGTGATCCACTGACAGATGGAGGTAGGCACAGAGAGCTGAGTTAATTTGGGCAGGAGTAGGTTTGGGATGATAGTGTTGAAGGCCAAACTGAAGTCCACAAACAGGATCCTCACATGAGTCCCTAATTTATCCAGATGTTGCAGGATGAAGTGCAGTCCCATGTTTACTGCACCATCCACAGACCTGTTTGCTCAGTAAGCAAACTGCAGGGGGTCCAGTAAGGGTCCGGTGATGTCCTTCAGATAAGCAAGAACCAGTTTTTCGAACGACTTCATGACAACAGACGCTAGCACCACAGGTCTGTAGTCGTTAAGTCCTGTTATCTTGCGTTTCTTTGGAACGGGGATGATAGTGGATGATCAGCGCAGGTTTTCATTGGCAGAAGAAGATAAGGCCACAGATGTACAGTCAAGATGTGTAGATAGTCTGCAACAATTGGTACAATAAAGAAATGAATAAAATGAAACTAAAATTATATGTACAACAGAAACATTTGCTATTACATAATAAAGCCAAAGTATTCCCAGTTCACATAGGTGATAGTTCTCGACAAGAAATATGGTTCTATGCAGAAAAGGAAGGTATTTTACAGAGAACTACAACCCTTAAGTGATAATCAT
>NW_026129223.1:26040-66303 GCF_022985175.1 Labeo rohita
GCGCAGATGAGCATAACTGGCATAACCATAACGCTAATCACTCATTCGGCAGTGTAGCAGCTCAACAGAAAAACATTGCGTCATTAGAATATCTTTAAGTACCCATAGCACTGGTTTACATCTAGATTATGATTGAATAAATACATGGTAAGGGATATTACCAAACTGAGAAATACAGAACGCTCATTACCGGACATGTCTAGGTATGTTCGTCTAATACAGACGCATATAACACTGTTGCGATCACTGTTAGCACAAATATCAATCAACTCGCTTACTTTGTGGTCAGCGACTAACACCTTGATGATGAATCTGCAGCAATCGCCACGAACAAACTAGAATCCTCATCCTTTCAGCTGGTGGATTGATCAGATCACACGAACTCAGCAAAACAACGGCAGCTCAACAAACTACGCTGCCCTCTTTCGCAATATTACTGCAACTACAGATTCATAACAAAAGTCCCTCTCGCAGAAGCCTTCAATACACATGGTTTGTCATTGTTATAAGTTAACTCTCTGAGGTCGAAAAACGCGCCAGTGCGGTTTGTGGCCGTTTTTCTGATAACGCCAAAAAGAACTTCAATTACTCCGTCATTTCTGATCGTACAGATAAGAGCAATACATCAATGGAATCTGTAAGGAATTCACTTTTATTTGTGTACACTCAACAGCACTATAACACAATAACAACAGCACTCTGTGGTTTTGTGAAATAAACCAAACAAACAGGGTATGCAGTCTGCCGCATTGTTTTCTGTGATCGTCATTAAGAAATGCGTCACTAAAATGAACTAAAACTCAGTGAATACTCCACACAGAGACATGATAGATATATCTATAGAAAGCCTGATATGTCTACTTTTAAATGGTCTTTAAGTCTTATCGAAAAATAATATAATGTGTTAAAGTAATCTGTATGAAACCAACCCCATGTCCAGTCTTTCTCGTCAGACCTAATTATTTTTAATTTGACCACGCCCACAAGCTACTTTCGGTTTGTTATTATAATCAGCCACGTGGAGGCGCAAGCGGCGAACCACCCACATCAACATAAACAAAGTGGGAGACTTCCTTGTTCATCTCGGCTACTTGCATCTTGTTACTGGAAGAAGACGCGCTGTGAGGAGAAAGATTTATATTTCCCTCAGAGGAAGAATGCGATGCGACGCACGGCAAGATCCACCGAAAGAGTAAGTCTTTCTTTTATTAGCCTACTTACGTTAGCTGTTGCGTTACTGTGATATAACTTGTAGACATTATAGTAGTTAGATTTTTTCCAAACTATAAGTCCTGACTACATGTGCAATCAAGTGAAACGTTATGAAGTTATTTTACTGCATCGAAATGTTTTGACGACGCCAGGATGTTTTTAATGTTCTATAAAATAAAAATGACGTGATATAAAAGTAATAAACATAATAAAAAGTAAAAACATAATTGTGTTTACACTGTAAAACTGAATGATAGAGTCTAAGATTGTTTAGACCAAACTACTGTCATATACTCTGTTCACAAATAGATGTTTATGACGTGCTTAATAATAATACATTAGTTTCTCAGACATAAAATGGCTTTGCATTGTATAAGACATACAAAGCATGCTTGTGTTTATGACTATAAAATCATATTTATTTATTTACTTATCGTATAACAATAGGATCCTATTAGTTTATTATTAATACTATGATAATGAATAGATGTTTAACGTGCTAAACAATAATAATTAGTTTCTCAGATATAAAATGCCATTTTTTAAAGATAGTATAAAGCATGTGTGAGTCTATGACTACAAAATCATACTATATGTATATGTTACAGATGCTCCTGATATTAACATGCTCACAAATGTTTTTTTTTTTTTTTTTTTTTTTTTTCTGTAGTGATCTGATTCCTGCACCACAGATGAATGCTACATGAAGAGTGCTGTACCAACATCAGATGTTCAACTACACAGATTTTTTTTTATTGTAAAACAATTTCCTGGACTACTGATGATGAGTTTTGTTTCTTAAATCCATGGAAAGAAGCAGCAATCACTTAAATATCAGGTATAATTTACTTGTTTCACTTGTTGAACAGAATTTAGAAAACAGTTTCAGGAATGACACAAAGTCTCTTCACGTCTCTATGGTTAGATCAGTGTAGCTAATAATGTGCTTTTGACCTTCATTATGTATGTTTTGATGATACTGTGTTGTAAATAAAATACAAATAGTCTAAAACTCCATTCTTTGAATCTCTCATTGTTTCTACCTGACAGTCACAGTCTCACCGATGGGCCATTAGAGGAGGGCTTTTTGTCTCTCAGGTGTGAATCACTAAATATTCATGGTCATTGTCACTCCCTCGCATATTCCCTTTCGATCACAAAACATGTCTTAGAAAATTTCAATTTAAATCAATATATTGTTTTCTGTAAACGCGTGAATGAGTGTAACGCCAAGCCAGCAGAGGGAGCCCTCCCAGCAAGATGGCCGCCATCCCAGAGCCAGTCCACAAGATGGCCGCCATCCCGAAGCCTGTTCACAAGATGGCTGCCCCATCTGAGTCCCTGGCCAAGATGGCTGCCACGCCTGAGCCTCATCAAGCCAAAATCATCTCATCCGCATCTCATCCCATCATCTCTGCCACACCCAAGGCAAATCAAGTGATGCCTGATCCTCCAGTATCAAGTCAAGCTTCAAAGTCAAGTCAAGTTGCAGCTGCGTTCCCTGAGTTAAGTCAAGTTTCCAAGTCAAGTCAAGTTGCAGTTGTGTTTCCTGAGTCAAGTCAAGTTTCCGAGTCCAGTCAAGATACAGCTGTTCTCCACGAGCCAAGCCAAGATACAGCTGTTCTCCACGAGTCAAGCTAAGACACAGCTGTTTGTTCTCCATGAGTCAAGCCAAGATTCAGCTGTTGTTCTCCATGAGTCGAGCCAAGACACAGCTGTCCTCCATGAGCCAAGCCAAGATACAGCTGTTCTCCATGAGTCAAGCCAAGATACAGCTGTTGTTGTCTATGAGTCAAGCCAAGATACAGCTGTCCTCCATGAGTCAAGCCAAGATACAGCTGTTCTTCACGAATCAAGCCAAGTCACAGCTGTTCCCCACGAGTCAAGCCAAGTCACAGCTGTTCCCCACGAGTCAAGCCAGGATACAGCTGTTCCCCACGAGTCAACCCAAGTTACAGCTGTGCCCCATGAGCCAAGTCAAGCCACAGCTGACCTTCATGAACCAAGTCAAGCTACAGCTGACCTTCATGAACCAAGTCAAGTCACAGCTGACCTTCACAAGCCAAGTCAACTCACAGCTGGACTGCACGAGCCAGGTCAAGTCGCCGCTGTTATTCCCGAGCCAAGTCAAGCCACAGCTGACCTTCATGAACCAAGTCAAGCTACAGCTGACCTTCATGAACCAAGTCAAGTCACAGCTGACCTTCACAAGCCAAGTCAACTCACAGCTGGACTGCACGAGCCAGGTCAAGTCGCCGCTGTTCTTCACGAGTCAAGTCAAGTCACGGCAGGCCTCCCTGAGACAAGTCAAGTCACAGCAGACCTCCCTGAGTCAAGTCAAGTCACGGCAGGCCTCCCTGAGTCAAGTCAAGTCACAGCAGACCTCCCTGAATCAAGTCAAGAAACTGCTGTCCTGCCAGAACCTAACCAGGTCCCCTCTGACCTTCCCAAATCACTTCACATCTCAGCTGACCACCAAGAACCTCATTACGTCTCAGCTGATCCCCTAGAGCCTCATCATGTATCTACTGACCCAAGCCACGCAGAGCCCACGCTCCCAAGCCACACAGAGCCCACGCTCCCAAGCCTGCAGAGCCCACGCTCCCAAGCCACGCAGAACCCACATTCCCAAGCCACAAGTCCACAGCATCCACACCCTCAAGGCCAACAGACATCCCACTATCTACTGTGCTGCCGGTAATGGCCATTGCCATTTTCAGTGTGTGGGCTGCACACTGTGCTCCAGAGGCCTCGTCTGTCCACAAGTCTGCTCCAGAGGCCTCGTCTGTCCACGAATCTGCTCCAGAGGCCTCGTCTATCCACGAGTCTGCCCCAGAGGCCTCATCTGACCACTAGTCTGCTCCTGAGGCTTCATCTGTCCACGAGTTCGCGCCTATACCTCCTGAGGTGTCAGCTCACGCTGTAGAACCTCCTAAGGATGTCAAAACTTCTCCAGGGCCCCAAAACACCCTCAGACCCCAGAGGGTTAAATAAGTCCAGGTAGGAATGCACATGTCTTCACAGAAACTGATATATGAAGTTACAGTCTCTGTGAGCTCGTCCAGATTGGTGGCAGCAGCTTCAAAAACACTCCAATCAGTCAATTCGAAACCCACTCTGTTTCATTGGTCCATCTCCTTACAGAGAGATGGACAGAGAGATCTATTTAAGGTGTTCTCAATCAGTCTAAATCAAACTAAGTTAGTCTAACATCTCTGTGTTTAATCTATAAATCTATAAACCATAATTCATAAACCATAAATCATAAATCTGAGAAGAATAAGTCCATAAGAGAACTAGGCACACCCAACAGTGAGAGCGAGAGAGTAAGAGCAGAGAGAAAGGAGAAGTGGAGAAGCCCGTCAGATGTGCACTTCTTATACCGTAGACCAGAGGTTCTCAATCCTGGTCCTGGGGACCACTGCTCTGCACATTTCGCATGTCTCCCTTATTTAACACACCTGATTGAGATCATCAGCTCATTAGGAGAGAGATCCATGAACTGAACTAACGAGCTGATGATCTCAGTTAGCCCTAGATAAGATCAGACAAGGAAAGGGAGTAATTTCCTGATTTGTGATCCAACAATCTTGCTTCATGCCTAACTAAGTACATGATGTATGTAAATGTCAGTAATGACTACATTAGCTCGTGACTAGAAGAACAATGTATACATTGCAATTTCTCACCCTTGGTGACCCACACGTGCTGGACGTCCTTTCCTCTAATAAATATAGACTTTGATCGTGTTCAGTTACAACAGTCAGCTCAGTAAAACTCTCTCCAAGATCATTCAGTGTTCACATTATTGCACTTGATTTGTAGGTAAATGTCTATAATGTGTATTTATCCTGCAGTTTTTGTTTGTTTGTTTGTTTTTGTTGTTTCGTGTCAGAACAAAACATGGCGTAGCAAAGACTATAAATTGTTTTTTAACATGCACATTAACTGAAATTTAAAAGTGTTAAAAGAAGATATATGCCCAGATATAATACACCACACATCACTATCTCTTCCGTTTGTGATTTGAACTTTTTAATGCAAAGTGTTGTGTGCTGTGTGTGTTTCTTCTTCAAGCACATCATTTTACACACCAGGTGCAAATACTGTAAACATTTTGTGCTGCACTGTTTGTTTTATCTATCATATGTTGATGCCTTATTAAAAATGTGTTTAAAAGTGTTTTATATTATGTAGAAATATATTGTTTTTCATAGATGCATTTTAAAACCACAATGCAAACAGCAATGTGTAACATTTTACCAGATTTAGTGCTACAGTTTTATTTGTTTTTTTTTGTTTTTTTTGTTTTCACAAAATGTTTGGATTTATAAAATTATTAATATTGAGCACTGATTTTTTTTTTGACAGCTCACAACTGCTTTTAATTTAAAGTTTGTGTTTCACAAAATGTAAAATGTCTAATTTTGGTGCAGCATATACTGTAAATTGTAAAAATTGAACAAGAGCATTTTAAGAATCAGTGATCAGTATCTGCCTCAAATGTCCTGATCAGTGCAGCACTAAAGCAAATGAACTGCCTTTTCAAAATTGTTTGAATGTCTTCAGTTTAAGGAAATGTTTTTTTTCCCCCCTAAAAAAAAAAAAAAAAAAAAAAAAACATGCAAAGTATATATATTTTTTTTATAAGCAGACTGTCTTTGTTGTTGACTTGTAATTGTTTAGTCTACAGTATGTTTGAACATTGATCTGTGAGACTAAAGTGATTTATGACAATAGTAGACAGTAACAATTTCATTTGTTAACATTAGCTATTAAATATATCTAATGTCATAGCTAATATATGTTCATGTCAGTTCACAGTGTATTAACTAATTAACAGAAAACTTTAGAATTTAAAAACTGTATTAGTAAATGATGAAGCTTACATTAAGGTTATTAAATGCTGTACTAGTTGTTCATCATCAGTTCATGTTAACTAATGTAGTTAATGTTATCAAGTGAAACCTCATAACTTGGATAAATAGCTCACATCTTAATGCAGGGGTCACCAAACTTGATCCTGGAGGGCCGGTGTCCTGCAGAGTTTAGCTCCAACTTGCCTCAACACACCTGCCTGGAAGATGCAAAACACATTAGTAAGTTGATCATAATAGATCTGATTCATTGTCTTTTCTCTTTCTGTTTTCAGTCTGTGTAGATGCAGTATTACAGAGAAACAGTGTCTCATCCTGACTTCAGCTCTGAAATCAAACCCATCACACCTGAGAGAACTGAACCTGAGCTGGAATAAACTAGGAGACTCTGGAGTGAAAAACCTCAGTGATCTACTGATGAACACACAATTCAAGCTGGAGAAACTAGAGTTAGTGTCATTTATTCTTTACAGCAGTTACAGTGAGATTAAAGATTAAATAGAAATGTGAAAGTAGACCATTTAATGTTGTTTAAATTTACTACTGTTTCTATATTAGTTTACCTTGGTAAAATTCACTAATTTGTTGACTGAGGGTCCAGACTTGGATTGTAACTAGTCTCACAGATATCACTCTTTTTTTGTTCATATATTAGAAGTTTCAATTTTGCTGGTTTATTAGTGAATGTAAAACACATTTGTTCATGATGCATCATAGATCTGATTCATTGTCTTTTCTCTTTCTGTCTTCAGTCTGTTTTATTGCAGTATTACAGAGAAACAGTGTCTCATCCTGACTTCAGCTCTGAAATCAAACCCATCACACCTGAGAGAACTGAACCTGAGTGAGAATGAACTAGGAGACTCTGGAGTGAAAAACCTCAGTGATCTACTGATGAACACACAATTCAAGCTGGAGAAACTAGAGTTAGTATCATTATACTGTACAGCAGTGACAGTGAGATTAAAGTTCACTGTTTAGTTTAAGACCGCTGGACTCTTGTCACATCATTTCCAGTGCTGCACTTTCTGGCATTTCTCCATCTGAAGAAAGATTCAGGAATACAATGTTTTTATGTGTATCTGTAAAAGCAGCATGAAACTTGTTGAAATTTGACATTTTTGCTGTGAAATAAAACAGAAGTGACAACAAAAAACAGTCTAACAAATGACAGTAGATGATTCTGACAGTTAGATTTATACTGGACTAATAGTATATTTCACTATTTTTTTTTATTAAAGGGAATGTGTATTTAGTATATTTGTATAGTTAGAAATTGTAAACTACACTCTAAAATGGCTTGAAAAATCAACAATTATTTTATTTGACTGATTTGTTGATTTTCTTCCATTAGAAATGTGAAAATAGACCATTTCATTAATTTAACTTTACTATTGTTTCTATATTGATTCTACATATTAATTTACATTAGTAAAATTGATTTATTTGTTGACTGAGGGTCCAGACTTGGATTGTAACTAGTCTCCTCAAATACTCCTCTCTTGGTTTGTTCATTCATATATTAGAAGTTTCCATGATTTTGCTGGTTTATTAGTGAATGTATGACATTTGTTCATGATGCATCATAGATCTGATTCATTGTCTTTTCTCTTTCTGTCTTCAGTCTGTGTAGATGCAGAATTACAGAGAAACAGTGTCTCATCCTGACTTCAGCTCTGAAATCAAACCCATCACACCTGAGAGAACTGAACCTGAGCAGGAATAAACTAGGAGACTCTGGAGTGAAAAACCTCAGAGTTCTACTGATGAACACACAATTCAAGCTGGAGAAACTAGAGTTAGTATCATTATACTGTACAGCAGTGACAGTGAGATTAAAGTTCACTGTTTAGTTTAAGTCCGCTGGGCTCTTGTCACATCATTTCCAGTGCTGCACTTTCTGGCATTTCTCCATCTTAAGAAAGATTCAGGAATACAATGTTTTTATATGTATCTGTAAAAGCAGCATGAAACTTGTTGAAATTTGACATCTTTGCTGTGAAATAAATCAGAAGTGACAACAAAAAACTGTCTAACAAATGACAGTATTCTGACAGATTTATACTGGACTTATAGTATATTTCACTATTTTTTTTTATTTATTTATTTATTTATTTTTTGTTGACTGAGGGTCCAGACTTGGATTGTAACTAGTCTCCTCAAATACTCCTCTCTTAGTTTGTTCATTCATATATTAGAAGTTTCCATGATTTTGCTGGTTTATTAGTGAATGTATGACATTTGTTCATGATGCATCATAGATCTGACTCATTGTCTTTTCTCTTTCTCTCTTCAGTCTGTGTAGATGCAGTATTACAGAGAAACAGTGTCTCATCCTGACTTCAGCTCTGAAATCAAACCCATCACACCTGAGAGAACTGAACCTGAGCTGGAATCAAATAAAAAACACAGGAGTGAATCACTTATGTGACGTACTGAAGGATTCACACTGTAAACTGGAGAGATTGAGGTCAGTAACATTCACATACAAAAATCTAAATTATTAAAATCACTTTAACAAAACACCAAAACCAAAACACTTTATAGTATCTAATAGGGATGCACCGATACCACTTTTTTCAGTACTCGCCCGATACCGATACTTTTATTTTTGGTACTTGCCGATTCCGAGTACCGATACCGATGTTTTAAAATTTACAGGTAGATTTGTAAAATATAGGGTACAGAAACTAAATGAATATGTATAATGTTAGTTGGTCAACTTTATTTATCAAATAGATACAGTCAAACCAAAATGTATTTAGAACCCATTATCATAAACTGTGTCCTGCTGGTGTATAACTGCTGTCTGAATAATTTTTGGGTTGACTATATATCCCTTAATTATTTTTATTTTTACACTTAATTATGCCCATTAAAATGTGTTTTGTTACTTTCACTGTTTGTTTGTTTGTTTGTTTTTTTTCTTGCTCTATGGTACATTATCTTCAATTTAATAGCATTAAACTGCTCAACTGCAGCGGCTGAGTACTGTAATTACTCGAACGACTCATTATGAATCTCCTAACTGTGATATTTTCAGAATTATAAGTCACGTTTTTTATCTGAAATATGCTGCTATTTGGGCTACAATCCAAAGGGACTCAAATATTGGAGAATCACTCGCGAAGCAAAACATCGCATCGCATTTCACACAGGCTGCTATAGTTTCACTTTCGCCGGACATTCGTGTTTTAATCCAAAAGATGCGTGTGCTAAATATGCGAACATCAATGAAGATCACACAACAGCGCGCGCGCTCTCTCTTTCTCTGTCTCGCGCTTTCTCTCTCTCTCTCTCTCTCTCTCTCTCTCTCTCTCTACACTGTTAAATAACTTGTGCATTGATTTACTTAAATTGTTTTTGACATATCTCACCGAACTACAAACTTTCCAGTGATGTCAAGGCGGGATATTAACTCGACAAGCACGCACATCTTGGCCGCCGCGCGCTCAATCCAATCTGCGTGCTTTGCTGACGTGCACCAGTTATACAAGAGTTGATACTGAATGTTTAACATTATATTACTTACATACACATACTTCGTAGACATCCTTATACTCTAATGACTCCATTCTGCTGTCTGTTGTTTTGTTGTCGGTGTTTCTTTGCCTGCATACGCACTTGTCACATGATGTGGTATCGGCGTTTGGTATCGGGGCATTTTAACAAGTACGAGTACGAGTACAGGAGCTCAGTATCGGGCCCGATACCGATACCGGTGCATCCCTAGTATCTAACGATGCCTACAGAAGCTTCCTAAACGAGCTCATCCAGTAAGTAAAACTGTTAAAGTGTGGAATAAAGAGTCTTCAACATGTTTTACACTAAACAAAACTTTTCGATTGAACTATTTTTAGAGTTTACCACAAAAAAATGCAGTTTTATAAGAGAAGTCCCTGACTTTTTGCGATGGGAATCAGGTGGGAATCAGCTTATGGCACTTCTCATTAGTGATCGACCGATATTGATTTTTTTATTACTGGTACCGATTATTTGCATAAGTATGTGCCCGATAACCAATATGCAGAACCGATATTTATTTACTGTTATAAAGTAAATCAGTGACTAAGTAAATTAAGTCCATACTTCACTTTGGTTTTTCATCCTAAAAAGTGTTGAAAATTAGCATATAACAAACAAACATAACAAACAAAGCATCATTGTATTTATCAACTGGCATGTTAACTGTGATCGCTGGCAAAGATAATACATAATTTCCATAGAGTTGTACATATTTAGAAGTGTGAAAAATAATGGTTATATAGTACATGTTAATATAATTGAGGGTGTTTTAAACAAGTGAATCTTGTTAAAAGTTACATGTGGTGGCCATCAGAGCATCAACCCAGTGAGTGAACTTAGAGCCCTGCATTTCACCCCGAGCCCGATGGGCCCCAACTTTTTACGTCCCTAGGGCCAATATTTACGTCATAGCTCAGATACGGGCTGGGCTTCGGGTCTGTTTTATGCTTCTTCTTATTTTTATACTTTGACATCCACAATTTATGGTGATTACCATGAATGTGTCGAGGGGAAAATAGTAATGAGATTTTTTAGATTTATTAATAAACTAATGTTTTGATTTCAGGAAAAAATTGCCGATCCGGACTCGCCATCTTTTCTTTGGACGCGCCTTTAAAAAGCATCATTACAGATTACATAATGAAAGAGTTTTTGTTTTCGATTTGATTTATTTCGTTAAGTAATAATTTTGAGCTTTCTATAGGTATATTTATCATGTCTGTGTGGTTTGTATTCGCTGAGTTTGTCTATTTTTGTGAAGCGCTCCTGTTGGGACAATTTTCTTAAAGGGGTCATCGGATGCCTATTTTCCACAAGTTGATATGATTCTTTAGGGTCTTAATGAAAAGTCTATAATATACTTTGGTTGAAAATTCTCAATGGTTGTGTAAAACAACTCTTTTTACCTTGCCAAAATCAGCTCTGCAAAAATCCTCTCATTCTGGTCGAGGCTGCTTTAAATGCAAATGAGCTCTGCTCGCCCCGCCCCTCTCTACTCTACTCTAACTAGCATATTATTAGGAAAGGCAATCACAAAGATTCATTAAAAAACCCTTATACTCACTTCTGCTTTAAGTGAAGCTGGATCATGAATGATTCGCGTGAACATCGACAGATATATGTAGATCGGAGGCGCATTCCCTTCACAAACAAACGTAATCTACTGCATCTTCAGCGGCTCAGATGTCGGGAGTAAATGACGACCACTATGTTCATTATTACATCCAGCAACACAACACCTCAATCGCTCAATCAGAGATATTCTTGTCTAGCTTACATCCCTGCTACGGCATTGAAACAAAGAGGGTGGACGTTACATCTGATCTGAGGTAAAATGCTCATGTCAATCAACTATCGTGGGAGCGGCCGCGTCACACTGACAGGCATCTGAGAATGGCTTGATTTGAAAAAGGGGATATTATTTTTACAGATTAATTAAAAACCACTGCATGGTTTTTTTATCATTGTAGGGTAGATTTGTACATACACATTCAAGTCCCACCCCCACATAAACATAAACACAACTTCAGAAGGATTTATTTGAAATGTAATAATTAAAAATCAGTGTGTGACAACTTACTGAAAAAAAAAACTAAACAAGGAGCTAGTCACTTTTAGAGTAGAAACATTTTTAGAAAGCATGCAGCTTTACTATGTACTATTTTTTGTACTATGTAACAGCATTCATTGTTTTTTTTTAAACGTTTTCTCATATTTTCTTCTCTTTGTTGTAGTTGTGATCTTTGAAGTACATTCATCTACTTTACAATTACCTGGCACTTGTTGTCTTTTCAAAAACTTGTCCATGCTTAGAGCAGAACTACTATGCGTCATTCATTCATAATTTTATTCAGCTAACAGCAATTTTCATTTCTGATATCAATTGCACCTTCTAGTGGTCTGTTGTTTTACAACAAAAACCGCTACAACTGATTACAGACAGCTGCAGCGGGGACTGTGAGTCGTCTTGAGGTAATAAAATATGATGAAATTCATATTTTGTGTTAAATTATTTACATATGTGGCAAGTAGCCGTATAATAAGCAAGATAATTTCACAGTGGGGTCTTATATCACCCTGAAAATGTTTCTTTTTACATAAAAATCTTTGCTGAAATTACAGCAAAGGCGTGGGTCGATCCAGGGCGAACGTGATCTGTGGGGGGCAAGACGAGGGAATAATCCGTGAAACGAGTGAGAGTCCAGATGGCAGGCCGCGAGACAGATGAGACGAGATGGCCAGGCGAGAAAGTTAAACACAGGGAACTAGGAACTCGGGAACAACAATGCAAATAACTACAACGATAATCACAACAATGCTTCATGAGATACAGAGGGAAAGTCCGGGGCTTTTATAGGGCACCTGATTGGCCACAGGTGCTGACGCAATCAGCGTGGTGAGTGATGGGAGAAGTAGTCCGGGGTGTAGTGCAACAGTCAGTGTGTTATGACAGGACGAGAGCGACATCAGGTGGTGACCAAAGGACACCGACCAGATTCATGACAGAGCCCCCCACCAAAGAGCGGCTTCCAGATGCTCCAACCCACCAACAGTCCAGGGGAGCGGTGGGGCGGGGGCGAAACAGGGTGAGGGTTGGAGGACCAGGTCCTTGCGGAGGACCAGGCGACTAAGGCAGGACCGGCAGGGCAGGAGCCCACCAGTGCAGAGCAGGTGGAGCTGGAGCCCACCAGGGCGGAGCAGGAGGCGGAGCAAGAGGCGCAGGAGCCCTCCAGGGCAAAGCAGGAGGCGCGGGAGCCCTCCAGGGCAGAGCAGGAGGCGCAGCACGAGACTCAGGAGCCCTCCAGGGTGAAGCAGGAGGTACGGTTGCCCTCCAGGGCGGAGCAGGAGACTCAGGGACCCTCCAGGGCGGAGCAGGAGGCGCAGCAGGAGGCGCAGGAGCCCTCCAGGGCAGAGCAGGAGGCGCAGTTGCCCTCCAGGGCAAAGCAGGAGGCGCGGGAGCCCTCCAGGGCAGAGCAGGAGGCGCAGCACGAGACTCAGGAGCCCTCCAGGGTGAAGCAGGAGGTACGGGAGCCCTCCAGGGCGGAGCAGGAGACTCAGGGACCCTCCAGGGCGGAGCAGGAGGCGCAGCAGGAGGCGCAGGAGCCCTCCAGGGCAGAGCAGGAGGCGCAGGGGCCCTCCAGGGCAGAGCAGTCACCCGTGTCATGGACTGGGACCTGGGGAGAGCAGGGACAGAGGAGGCAGACAGAATAAGGAGAGAAGCAGAGAGTTCATAGGGGAATGCCGCCTCCATAGGAGGTTCTACAGCAAATGCTGACACCTCTGGAGGCATTGGCGCAGCTTCTCCAATGGGAGAGGCCTCTGGAGCTGACTCGTGGTCAGGCGAGACCTCTGCAGCAGACTTGTGAACAGGCGAGACCTCTGGAGCAGACTTGTGATCAGTCGAGACTTCTGGAGCAGACTTGTGATCAAACGAGACCTCTGGGGCAGACTTGTGATCAGACGAGACCTCTGGAGCAGACTTGTGATCAAACGAGACCTCTGGGGCAGACTTGTGATCAGACGAGACCTCTGGAGCAGACTTGTGATCAAACGAGACCTCTGGGGCAGACATGTGATCAGACGAGACTTCTGGAGCAGACTTGTGATCAAACGAGACCTCTGGGGCAGACTTGTGATCAGACGAGACCTCTGGAGCAGACTTGTGATCAGACGAGACCTCTGGGGCAGACTTGTGATCAGACGAGACCTCTGGAGCAGACTTGTGATCAAACGAGACCTCTGGGGCACAGTGTGCAGCCCACACACACCAAATGGCAGCCACCATTAAGGGAAGAGCTGCAGCGGGTGGCAGGACCTCTTTAATGGTTGGACTTTAAGGCGTGGATGCCACTGAGATGTTTGCAGCCCGCACAGACACTAGTGGGGGGTCCAGCACACTGGCCATCATGACAGGCCGAGACCTTGGGGTGTGAGACGGGATGTGACCTGACTCTGGGCGTTCAGACGGGAGGCGTGACTTGACTCTGGAAGACCAGTCGGGATGTGACTTGACTCTGGAACAACAGCAATCGCTTGACTTGGCTCATGAAGATCAACTGTGACTTGACTAGGCTTGTGGAGATCAGCTGTGGCTTGACTTGGCTTGTGAAGATCGACTGTGACCTGACCTGGTTCGTGGAGATCAGCAGTGACTTGACTTAGCTCATGAGGATCAGCAGTAACTTGACTTGACTCATGGAGATCAGTAGTGACTTGACCTGGCTTGTGAAGACCAGTGGTGACTTGACTCGTGAAGATCGACTATGGCCTGACTTAGCTTGTGTAGATCAGCCGTGGCTGGACTCGGTTCATGAAGACCACCTGTGATGTGACTTGGTTCACTTAGACCAGCTGTGGCTTGACTTGACTCAGGAAAATCCGTTCTGATTTTGCTTGACACAGGAACCACAGTTTTGACTTTACTTGGCTAAGGAACAACAGCTTTGACGTTGCTTGAATCAGGAACAACAGCTTTGGCTTTGCTTGACTCAGGAACAGCAGCTGTAACTTGACTTGACTCCGGAACAACAGCTGTAGCTTGACTTGACTTGGAAGCTTGACTGGACTTGGGAACAACAGCTGTAACTTGGCTTGACTTGGGAAACACAGCTGTAACTTGACTTGACACTGGAACAACAGCCGTAATTTGACTTGACTCTGGAACAGCAGCTGTAGCTTGACTTGACTTGGAAGCCTGACTGGACTTGGGAACGCAGCTGTAACTTGGCTTGACTCAGGAAACACAGCATCAACTTGACTTGACTCGGGAAACACAGCAGCAACTTGACTTGACTCGGGAAACACAGCTGTAACTTGGCTTGACTGGGGAAACACAGCTGTAACTTGGCTTTTATTAACAGGACGAGACAGAGACATGGTCGAACAGGCAGGGTAAAAACAATGACAAATAGGTATGTAGGGGTGAGGCACAAGAATAGTCAGAGAGGCAGGCGTGGGTCG
This sequence comes from Labeo rohita, assembly GCF_022985175.1. Classification (NCBI taxonomy): domain Eukaryota; kingdom Metazoa; phylum Chordata; class Actinopteri; order Cypriniformes; family Cyprinidae; genus Labeo; species Labeo rohita. Next base: position 41,115 of record NW_026129223.1, read on the forward strand.
ATCCGGGGCGAACGTGATCTGTGGGGGGCAAGACGAGGGAATAATCCGTAAAACGAGTGAGAGTCCAGATGGCAGGCGGCGAGACAGACGAGACGAGATGGCCAGGCGAGAAAGCTAAACACAGGGAACTAGGAACTCGGGAACAACAATGCAAATAACTACAACGATAATCACAACAATACTCCATGAGATACAGAGGGAAAGTCTGGGGCTTTTATAGGGCGCTTGATTGGCCACAGGTGCTGACGCAATCAGCGTGGTGAGTGATGGGAGAAGTAGTCCGGGGTGTAGTGCAACAGTCAGTGTGTTATGACAGGACGAGAGCGACATCAGGTGGTGACCAAAGGTCACCGACCAGATTCATGACAGAGCCCCCCACCAAAGAGCGGCTTCCAGACGCTCCAACCCACCAACAGTCCAGGGGAGCGGTGGGGCGGTGGCGAAACAGGGCGAGGGTTGGAGGACCAGGTCCTTGCGGAGGTCCTTGCAGGCGACTAAGGCAGGACCGGCAAGGCAGGAGCCCACCAGTGCAGAGCAGGGGGAGCTGGAGCCCACCAGGCCCACCAGGGCTGTCACCGGCACTTAGACCAGCTGTGGCTTGACTTGACTCAGGAAAATCCATTCTGATTTTGCTTGACACAGGAACCACAGTTTTGACTTTACTTGGCTCAGGAACAGCAGCTTTGCCGTTGCTTGAATCAGGAACGGCAGCTGTATCTTGACTTGACTCTGGAGCAACAGCTGTATCTTGACTTGACTCTGAAACAGCAGCCGTAACTTGACTTAACTCCGGAACAACAGCTGTAGCTTTACTTGACTTGGAAGCTTGACTGGACTTGGGAACAACAGCTGTAACTTGGCTTGACTTGGGAAACACAGCTGTAACTTGACTTGACACTGGAACAGCAGCTGTAGCTTGACTTAACTTGGAAGCCTGACTGGACTTGGGAACAACAGCTGTAACTTGGCTTGACTCGGGAGACGCAGCTGTAACTTGGCTTGACTCAGGAAACACAGCAGCAACTTGACTTGACTCGGGAAACACAGCTGTAACTTGGCTTGACTCGGGAAACACAGCTGTAACTTGGCTTGATTCAGGAAACACAGCTGCAACTTGACTTGACTGGGGAAACACAGCTGCAACTTGACTTGACTCGGGAAACACAGCTTTAGCTTTGCCTGGCTCAGGGGTAGCAGCTGTGACGTGACAGAGCTCCGTTTTTGCTGCCATTTTGTGAACGGGCTCCGCCGTCGGCGCCATTTTATGCACAGGCTCTGCTGTCACCGGCATTGCGTGAACACGCTCCGGCACGGCCGCCATTTTGCGAACGGGCACCGCTTTCACCGCCATTTTGTGCACGGGCTCTGCTGTTGCTGGCATTGCGTGAACGTGCTCCGGTGCGGCCGCCATTTTGCGAGCGCGAGTCAACACCGAAGTAGCGACCACCAGACAAGAATGTCCCGGGGTCTGTGGTGGATTAAATTTCACGGCTAACCCGGCCGCAATGTCGCGTTCCTCATCCGCGACACCCACAGTGAAAGATGAGCCCACAGTCAATAAAGCAAATTCCATAAATTGTGCGAGTGATGAACACGGACCCTCGCGTCTGAGTCTTGACTTTAATGGTTCATTAACACCATCACAGAAAATTTGAATAAGCAGATAGTCCGGGAGGTCTGAATGGTTTGAAATGGCCAAGAATTCATGGATGTGCTGTTCTAGTGTATGTGGTCCTTGTTTTAATCGGAATAATATTTTTGTAGTGTTTATACCTGTAGATTGTCTGGGTATGAAGCTGCTGGATCCTTGTTGGATGGAGTATTCTGTAACGGTGGGTGAGAGACGAGAGGCAAGCGGATCCAAATGCAAGCTTTTATTAACAGGACGAGACAGAGACATGGTCGAACAGGCAGGGTAAAAACAATGACAAACAGGTATGTAGGGGCAAGGCACAAGAATGAGTGTGAGTCCAGAGTGAGAGTCCAGAAGGCAGGCGGCGAGACAGACGAGACGAGATGGCCAGGCGAGAAAGCTAAACACAGGGAACTAGGAACAGCCACAGGTGCTGATGCAATCAGCGTCGTGAGTGATGGGAGAAGTAGTCCGGGGTGTAGTGCAACAGTCAGTGTGTTATGACAGGGCAAGAGCGACATCTGGTGGTGAACGGACCGAAGGTCACCAACCAGATTCACGATACATATCGTTGCAAAGCAACTTTACACCAAATTAAAGTGTTTACAATATATTTAGTAGTAGCTTACTAGTGGTGACTATGTCAAGTTGATGTACATATGGCAGAGATGTATGGTAAAGATCAATTAATGACGTAATCAAACAGACAAAGAACACCATAAATTAGTAGCAGAATTCGGTATTGCTGTATGTTGTTTCAGGGTTGGTATCATCTGAAGTCCTCTGAGGGGTTGGCATCATCTCTTCTTAAGTGTTCTGGATCCAGACTGAAGCTTGTGAATTCCTAGTTACCACGAGATGTCGTCAATCCCATGGCAGAAACTTTTTTTTTTTTTTTGCAAGAATGACCACAGTTGAACAGATACAACTTTATCTAAAATTTTAGACATAAATGGAAGATTAGAAATGGGTATGTAATTTGCCAGTTCACTAGGGTCTAGTTGTGGTTTCTTAATAAGAGGCTTAATAACCGCCAGTTTGAATGGTTTAGGGACGTGACCTAAAGACAACGATGAGTTAATAATATTGAGAAGTGGTTCTTCTGCTACAGGTAACATCTCTTTCAGTAATTTAGTGGGTACGGGATCTAATAGGCATGTTGTTGGTTTAGACACAGTGATCAGTTTATTTAACTCTTCCTGTCCTGTAGTTCTAAAGCACTGCAGTTTTTCTTTGGGTGTGGCGATATAAGTTGACATATTAGACACAGTAGAATCTACATTGGTTATTGTATTTCTGATGTTATCTATTTTATCAGTGAAGAAATTCATGAAGTCATTACTATTAAACTGTAATGAAATATTTAGATCAGGTGGCGTCTGGTTATTTGTTAATCTATCCATTGTGCTAAATAAAAACCTTGGATTGTTTTGGTTATTTTCTATGGGTTTGCAGATATGCTCGGCCCTAGCAGCTTTTAAAGCCTGTCTATATCTGGACATACTGTTTTTCCATGCAATTCTAAAAACTTCCAAGTTAGTTTATCTCCATTTGCACTCAAGATTACGAGTTTCTTTCTTGAGAGAATGGATATTACTGTTGTACCATGGTGCAGTACGTTTTTCTCTAACCTTTTTCAGTTTGATGGGGGCAACAGCTTCTAACATATTGGAGAAGATGGTGCCCATATTGCTAGTCATTTTGTCTAGATCCTGTGTATTAATGGGTACACAGAGCAGTTGAGATAAATCAGGCACGTTTTTTGTAAATCTATCTTTAGTGGCTGGAACAATAGTTCTGCCAAGACGATAATGCGGAGCCGTATAGTTAATATCAGTAATACGCAGCATGCACGATACAAGGAAATGGTCAGAAACATCATCGCTTTGAGGTACGATATCTATATCAGTAAGATCAATTCCATGCGATACCAATTAAATCTAGCGAATGATTAAAACGATGAGTGGGCCCGGTGACATTTTGCTTGACTCCAAAAGAGTTTATTAAGTCAGTAAATGCAAGTCCTAATGCATCATTTGTATTAACAAAGGTCTTTGTATTTCCATTGAGCATAAGCAGTTCATGAGTGGAGCATTCATATGGGCTGTGAGCAACTCAACAGAACACACATTCATAGAGGAGAATATTGAGCAGAGCGTCACACATTGAGCGGTGCGCGCTGAATACTGCCGGATTGCGCGGCAGATATTTTCGGCCGTTTATCTCTTTCGAATTTCTATAAAAATCAGCTGTACACTAGCCTTGCCTAGGCCCCAGTTTGGGAACCACTGGGTTAAGGTGTTTAATCAGCATTCATTCAGTAATGCTTTTCCTTGAAACCATTTTAAGGTTTCTTTATACAATAGCACTTACAATACAGATAGTTTCAAAGAAGCTTTACAGTTATAAACAAGAAAACAGTGAATCAGTGATGCAAACACTTAAAAGACAGTAGTAAATAGTCATTATTCAGTTAAAATCAGTTTAATGTTGATTCAGTTTGGTTTGAGTAAATGTGTAAAGTCCATCAATTTAAGAGTGAGTTTAGTAAACAGTGATGTCATCACTGCATAACAACATAATACAGGATAAAGTCTGACTCAATAAGGAATATCAGAATATCCTGACTGCAGATGAAAGGAGGAGCTGTGGTTGGAGGAGGGTAGTTCGCTCCTGAACAAAGTGATAAGCTGCTGAATAATACTGAATGGACCTTCTATAAGGAAGTAGTGATAGGTGTTGTATTCTTATAGGTAGACGTGGATCAGCTGAGAATCAGATGATACAAGCTTGAATGACGTGAGCTGCCAGATCTAACACTACACTTATTTATATACTTAGTTTGTTTTGCTGCTGTTTTTAAAATAACCACATCATCTGCAGCTCTTGTAGTGCTTTACATTTTTAGCATCGTAGAGAAGCAACACACATGGAGCAGCTTGAATTGCTTGAATGAAGCATGTTTGACTCTGGATAAAAATATTAGGACGATTCTAAGGGCGCTGATCAGAGAGGAGGCCTGATGCCATTCTACTAAAGGGGAGCTCTTCAGTCACTTTTGACTGAAAAATGTAAAAATTTGAAAATGACCACAATCGAAAATAAATGGAAAATGTGGGGGGAAAAATAGAAAATATGTACAATCTACAAATCAGCCACAATGCAGAAAAACATCATGAAGGGGTGGAACTGTACAACATCAAAAGTGCAAAATACACACACACTCACACACACACTGGCATTCCTATCATTATAGGTATATTCCATAGATGTAATGGTTTTTATACAAACTGTGTCTTCTATCCCCTTACCCCAACCCTACTCCTAAACAAGGGGTTGGCAAATTCAGTCCTAGAGAGCCGCTGTCATGCAGAGTTTAGCTCTAACACTAGTCAAACACACTTGAACAAGCTAAACAATGTATTCAGGATCACTAGAGAGCTACAGACAGGTTTTTTATTTTTTTTCAGGGTTGGAGCTAAACTCTGCAGGACAGCAGCTGTCTAGGAACGAACTCACCTACCCCTGCCCTAAACGTACCCCTCACACAAAACTTTCTGCAGTTTTAGACTTTCAAAAAATCTTTGTTTTGTAGGATTTAAGGGCTTCTTCCCCAAAAAAAAAAAAAGTCCCATCAAGGTCTTGAATAACTGGTATTGCTATCCTTGTGGGGATATTTGTTCCCCATAACTTAGTGAAAACCAGTGAACACACAGCAATGAAGTGGTTAAAACTCTAAAACATCTTGAGTGCAAAACAGACACTGAACATACACTAACAGTGAGAAGACTCGAATAAGAGGTTGAAATCAGATCAGACCCACATGAATTAAACTCTGATAAAGAATTCCTGTTCATTTATCTTCCTTTTTTATTTAAATTCTATGTTATGTGTAACAAAAAGCTTTCTCTGTGTTCAGGTTTGGCTCTAGTAATAATAATGCAAAAACTGAGAGCTCACATACTTGTTTAAAATAAATAAATAAATAAACTTGACAAAAAGTAGTATTTGAGAATGTCTGAATATATATCCAAATCCATAACCTAATAAAAGTAAGCAATTAAAAACATCAAGCCTCTCTTGAAGCATCTTTGAGATGTTGTCACAGTTCTTCTGGATTTAGTCTGTCTTAGTTTGTTCTGTTTCTTCATGTCATTCCAGAGACAGACTGAATGATGATGAGATCAGATCTCTGTGTGGAGCACTGGCTGTTGTCAGACTCCTTGTGCAAACAAAAATCTCACTGGATTATTACAATTAATGGCAAAATGTTTGGAAATGTAAACTGATATTTCCTACTGACACACTACAGCAAAAGATAGAAATAACTGACTTAAAACTGTTTTTTAGCTGGTGAAAATACTAGTGGCCTAAGACTATTGCACAGTACTATACAGAACAAAAATATATTACACTGATTTTACTTAAAAGAAAAAAGTTAGATTTCAGGTGTTCAGTCTCTTTTGACCATGAAGAGCACAAGTGTACCTCACAAATGAGGAGCATCAGAAGGTTAAAGCTTGAAAGTGACTGTAAGCTGAAGATACTACAGTGAATTGATGTCTAACAATTTAAAGTTCCCTTTTTTGTTTGAATCGATATTCAGTTGTCAGATTTTGCTTTACAGTTTTAGTTCCTTTGTATAAGGAATAAAATATAATTCTGTTATGGATTTACATTGTTTAGGTCATTTCTAGAATAACTGATTAATCATCTGATTGTGACATTTTCATTCTGGTTCTAGACTTTCAGACTGCAGTATCACTGAAGAAGGTTATAAAGCTCTGGCTTCAGCTCTGAGATCAAACCCTTCACACCTGATAGAGCTGGATCTCACAGGAAATGATCCTGGACAATCAGGAGTGAAGGAGCTCAATGATTTACTACAGGATCCAAACTGTCAACTCAAGACACTGAGGTAAAATGTGATGAAATAATGTAAAATAAATGATATATAGGTGAACTTTTTCTTTTTATACTTGTATAATATGTTGAACAACCTGTTGCTACATAAACTTAAAGAAAAAAAAAACAACTTTTTTAAGCTTTTAAATAATATTTTATATGTTGTCCGTTGTATAAAAGGTGAGAACTGAATTGATTCCGGTTTTATCTTCTCTTCTGCAGGTTTTTGGGTCCTGCTGCAGATGAAGCCTGTCAGTATGTGACTGGAATTGTGGGTAAAAACCCGTTACTCCTGAGAGAGCTGAATCTGAGTGAACATGAACTAGGAGACACACGAGTGAATCAGATCGCTGCTCTACTGCAGGATAAACACTGTCAACTCAACACACTGATGTACATTTTTTTTTATTATTGTTGCAAGGACACTTGTGACTTTTGTAATGTGATTGTCATCATCATCATCACCAGTATTTGTCAACTGTCAGCTAAAACATACTAGTAAATATTAAGATTAAAACTGAACTGTGTTTTCTCTTTATGCAGTCTGAATAACAACTGTATCACAGAAGGAGGTTGTCATGTTCTGGCTGCAGCTCTAAATTCAAACCCTTCAAATCTGACAGAGCTGGATCTGAGTGAGAATAAACTAGGAAACCCAGGAATGAAGATCATCTTGACTCTGTTTGAAAATGTACAGTGTAGACTGGAAAAGCTGAAGTAAGTATTTTAAAAGTGTATCCCATTAATTACCCAGAGTGTAGTGACCCACCACAGTTTCATGAATTTGAAAATATTTTTACACTTGTCATCAGGACTGCACAATTAATCAAAATAAAGTTGAAAATTGTGATATGGGTTAGTGCAGTTATTAAATCACAAAAGGCTGCAATTTAATTGAATATATAGTCTGCTGTGTCACATGCTTAAAAGCTTAAAAGTGCATTTACATGTGAGCAGATAATGAGCTAGTATTAATAAATCTTGTCCTTCAACCAGTACCCTCCAACATTTAGCAAAACAAAGCACACTGAAAGAGAAGTGGCATGTCTTAAAAATTGAGATCTGTTGTTTTCTATGTGTGTTCAAACACTGGTGGCATCACTCAAAATCTGTCAGTGGCTATTACCTACAACACAACTCATGTCGTTTCCCATTAAATTGCATTAACAATAATTTGGGTCAAATGTTAGTGTGTACTGACTTCGCTCTAAGCTGGAGGATTGGCAGCTTAGTTTTTCTATCAACTTAATTCAAAGCAAAATTGATGCCACTTTGTTCATTCTTTAAGTGAACTTCTGCCTGTGCGCTAGTGATTAGATTCACTGTTTTGAACATCAGAATAGAGTACAGGATGACACATCTGGTCTGTAACGCAGCGCTTGTCACTGGAGCTGCTGGAGACAAGGCCTCAATTTGGCTTTTTTTTTTTTTTTTAAAGGATGACAGTGGAGTTCAGTATCACAGATTTTTGTGAGGAAACAGATAATCACTTTATCAACTCACAGCCTCTCTGTTAATCTTTAACATGTTTAACACTAAATATTCATTTTGTACTGAGCTATTTTTAAAAATAAGATAGTTTTATAAGATAAGTTATAGCAGTTTTATAAGATAAGTTATAGAGAATTGTTTTATTTTGATTTTGTTTATTTGTATCTCCAAACAGAATTTGACTGTTGTAAAACTGAAAGCATTCAATGATTCATAATCAGATTTAATATAAAATATATTTTAATCTAAGATGTGATTTTGGTCAAAAGATGTGATTGTTACGCGGTGAACGAGACGAGAGGCGAGCGGATCCATACGCGAGCTTCTTATTATATGGGCGAGACAAAGACATAGTCGTACAGGCAGGGTCGAGGCAGGAGCAGACAGGTATATCACAGGCAATGAACCAATAAACCAGAGCGATAGTCCAAAGGCAGGCGGCTAGACAGTCAAAAGAAGAAAACCAGGCGGGAAAGGCAAAACACTGGGGACTAGGAACTCGGAACAGGAAACTAGGAAAATGCTAACAATACAACAATTCAACGATACAATATAACAATCCGTGACTTGCAAGGGGAAAGTCCGGGGTTTTTATAGTGAGCCTGATTGGCTACCGGAGGCAACGCAATGGGCGCGATGGGTGATGGGAGTAGTAGTCCGGGGTGCAAAGCAACAGTCTGAATGTAATGATGGAGTGAGAGTGACATCTGGTGGTGAGCCGTCCACAGAGCACCGACCAGATTCGTGACATAGCCCCCCCCCAAGGAGCGGCTTCCAGACGCTCGAAGGAAACAACAGTCCAGGGGAGCGGTGGGGAGGGAGCGAGACAGGGCGAGGGTTGGAGGGCCAGGTCCATGTGGAGGGCCCAGTGATTGAGGCAGGACCGACAGAGCAGGTACCCTCCAGGGCGGGGCCGGAGGCGGAGCAGGAGGCGCAGGAGCCCTCCAAGGCGAAGGTGGAGGCGGAGCAGAAGGCGCAAGAGCCCTCCAGGGCGGAGCCAGAGGCGGAGCAGGAGGCTGAGCAGCCCTCCGGGGCGGAGCAGGAGGCGGAGCAGCCCTCCAGGGCGGAGCAGGAGGCGCAAGAACCCTCCAGGGCGGAGCCGGAGCAGGAGGCGCAGGAGCCCTCCAGGGCGGAGCCGGAGCAGGAGGCGCAGGAGCCCTCCAGGGCGGAGGCGGAGGCGGAGCAGAAGGTGCGGGAGCCCTCCAGGGCCGAGCAGAAGGCACAGGAGCCCTCCGGGGCAGAGCAAGAGGCGGAACAGCCCTCCAGGGCGGAACAGGAGGCGGAGCAGGAGGCGCAGCAGCCCTCCGGGGCGGAACAGGAATCCGCATTTCGGTCTGGGACCTGGGGAAAGCAGGGACAGAGGAGGTAGACAGAATAGGGGGAGAAGGCGGAGCAGCCCTCCAGGGCGGAACAGGAGGCGGAGCAGCCCTCCGGGGCGGAACAGGAGGCTGCGTCATAGACTGGGACCTGGGGAGAACAGTGACAGAGGATGCAGACAGGAAAAAGGGAGAAGCAGAGAGTGTAGCGGTTAACGCCCCCTCCATAAGAGGTTCTACGGCAGGCGCCGACACCTCTGGAGGCATTGGCGCAACTTCTCCGATGGGGAAGGCCTCTGGAGCAGACTTGAGACCAGACGGGACCTCTGAAGCAGGCTTGTGATCAGAGGGGAGCTCTGGAGCAGGCTGGAGACCAGACGAGAGCTCTGCAGCAGGCTTGAGATCAGATGGGAGCTCTGGAGCAGGCTTGAGATCAGACGGGAGCTCTGGAGCAGACTGGTGAACAGACGTGACCTCAGAAGCTGACTTGTGAACAGATGTGACCTCAGGGGCACAGTGTGCAGCCCACACACACCAGATGGCAACCGCCATTAAAGGAAGAGCAGCAGCGGGAGGTTGTGGTGGGTCCAGTACACTGGCTATCATGATAGGCCGTGATCGTGGGATATCAGACGAGGCATGGCACGGCTCTGGAAGGTCAGACGAGACATGACGAGGCACTGGGAGGTCTGATGAAACATGGAGAGGCTCTGGGCCGTCAGGCGGGACGTGGCTTGACTCTGGGCGGTCAGACGAGACATGGTGAGGCTCTAGACAGATAGACGAGATGTGACGGGGCTCTGGAGGGTCAGACGAGGCGTGACTTGACTCTGGGCGGTCAGACGAGGCGTGACTTGACTCTGGGCGGTCAGACGAGGTGTGATGGGGCACTGAGCCGTCGGACAGGATGTGACTTGGTTCGTGGGGATTTGCCGTGACCTAACTTGATTCGTGAAGATCAGTAGTGAACTGACTTAACTCTTGGAGATCAGCGGTGACTTGACTTGGCTCGTGAAGATCAGCAGTGACTTGACCTGGCTCGTGAAGATCAGCAGTGACTCGAACTGGCTTGAGAAGATCATTGACTTCACTTGACTCAGGAGCGACCGCCCTGATGTTGCTTGACGCAGAAACGACCGCTTTGACATTGCTGGACTTGGAAGCTTGACTGGACTTGGAGGCTTGACTGGACTTGGAGGCTTGACTGGACCTGGAGGCTTGACTGGACCTGGAGGCTTGACTGGACCTGGAGGCTACAGCCGTAGCCTGAGTTGACTCCGGAGCAGCGGCTGAAGCTTGACTTGGCTCTGGAATAACAGCAGCAGCTTGACTTGGCTCATGAGAATCTGCTATAACCTGGCTTGACTCATGGAGATCCGCTGTACCGGGACTTGACTCATGAACAACATGGCTTGGCTCAGGAACAACAGCTGTAACGTGATTTGACTCAGGAACAACATGGCTTGACTCAGGAACAACAGCTGTAGCGTGACTTGACTCGTGGGGACCAACTGTGACTTGGCTTGACTCGTGGGGCACAGGTGTGACCTGGCTTGACTCTGGGTCTTGAGTTGACTCTGGGGTAGCCGCCGGGGCATGAAGGAGCGCCATTTTAGCTGCCCATACCGTCACTAGAGGTGTGTCCAGCACGTGGGCCATCATGACTACAGGTGGTGTCCGGGTGCTGACCACAGGTTCTGTAATGGCGGCCATATTGTGGAGTGGCTTGGAGACGGCGGCCATCTTGTGCAGTTGCTTGGAGACGGCGGCCATCTTGTGCGGTGGCTCTGGCGTGGCAGCCATCTTGTGCAGTGGCTCAGGAAAGATGGCTGTAACTTGACTTGAAACAGAAGCGACAGCTGTAATTTGACTTAACACAGGAACAACAGTTCTGGCTTGATTTGAAACAGGAAACACAGTTTTAGCTTGACTTGCCTTAAGAGCGGTTCTGACTTGACTTGACACGGGAAACACAGCTTTGACCTGACTTGACACAGGAACAAGGACCGTAGCTTGACTTGACTTGGAAACTTGACTTGACTCGGGAAATGCAGCTGCAACTTGACTGGACTCGGAAACTTGACTTGACTCAGGAAACACAGCTGCAACTTGACTTAACTTGGAAACTTGACTTGACTCAGGAAATACAGCAGCAACTTGGGTAGACTTGGGAACTTGACTTGACTCAGGAAATGTAACTGTACCTTTGAATGGCTCTTGGATGGCAGCTGTGACGTGACGGAGCTCTGTTTCAGCCGCCATCTTGTGAACGGGCTCCACCGTCGCCGCCATCTTGTGAACAGGCTCCGCCGTCGCCGCCATTTGGTGAACGGGCACCGATGTCGCCGCTACCGCGTTAACTCGCTCTGGCGCGGCCGCCATCTTGTGCGCGGGCTCTGCTGATGCCGCCATAGCTCGAGCACGCTCCGTCACGGCCGCCATTTCGCGAGCGATCCAGGCGGAAAACCTGTTTGTGGCGTCGTGATCCGGCGTTACTGCCAATCTGCGAGAGGGACGCGCAGTCGACATTACCGCGTTGTCGCGTTCCCTCTCTGCGACCCCCACGGTGCACAGCGAACCCACACACAACAACGCAAAGTTCAAAAATGCAGCCAGAGATGAGCGCGGACCCTCGCGTCTCAGCCTCGTTTTTAAAGGATCGTTTATGCCATCACAGAATATTTCCATGATTGTACAGTCCGGGAGGGTGGAATAATTTGAGATGGCCAAAAACTCACGGATATGCTGTTCTAGAGTGCGTGGTCCTTGTTTGATCCGGAAAAGAATCCTGTCTGTGTCCATTTCTGTCGATTGTCCGGGTGTGAAGCTGCTGGATCCTTGTGTGACGGATTGTTCTGTTACGCGGTGAACGAGACGAGAGGCGAGCGGATCCATACGCAAGCTTTTATTATATGGGCGAGACAAAGACATAGTCGTACAGGCAGGGTCGAGGCAGGAGCAGACAGGTATATCACAGGCAGTAGAAGAGAATGAACCAGTAAACCAGAGCGATAGTCCAAAGACAGGCGGCTAGACAGTCAAAAGAAGAAAACCAGGCGGGAAAGGCAAAACACTGGGGACTAGGAACTCGGAACAGGAAACTAGGAAAATGCTAACAATACAACAATTCAACGATACAATATAACAATCCGTGACTTGCAAGGGGAAAGTCCGGGGGTTTTTATAGTGAGCCTGATTGGCTACCGGAGGCAATGCAATGGGCGCGATGGGTGATGGGAGTAGTAGTCCGGGGTGCAAAGCAACAGTCTGAATGTAATGATGGAGTGAGAGTGACATCTGGTGGTGAGCGGTCCGCAGAGCACCGACCAGATTCGTGACAGTGATCTTGATTTTTTTTTTTTCCTGATATGTTTGTTTTGGCTAGTAGAAGTTCTGAATGGCTGTTAAATGTAAAAACAATGGCTGGTGAATTTAATGTTCTTACTTAATTTTACATACTTAATTTTATGTTCATGTAATTTCCAACATTTTTTGGCAGATAATGTTAACAGATTTCACCAGATTTGTGCAATAAAAAATAAAAAAAAAGTGTTTATAAACCTGTTGTGAACTAAACACAGAAACTTAAAAGTCACTGTGTCGTTTTCCATCAAAATAAAAGCCTGAGGGCTTAACATTCGTAAGTAAAGAAATTAAGACAAAAAATTCTCAGTGCACACTACAGATACTCAGGTCTGAATTTTAAAAAAACCCTGTAATGTCTTTAAGAATATTCTGTTGTGCAGTTATAAAAAAAAAAAAAAGTAATACTGTTGTCATGGTTGTCTGCGATGTTCACACACTTATGTTAAACGGGGGGATGTTGTAATACGTAATATGTTGTGTTACATCATACGTTCCTGTGTGTACCTGTGTGTATCTGTGTGTACCAGAAGTTTGTCTGGTTGAACATGTTGAGCATGGAGTAAAGACGTGCTTATAAACTCACAATGCTGTCTAGTAATACTTCAGCCTGCGTGAGAACAATGCATTTGCTTTCAGTTTCACTTTAAATTAGCCTAATTTGTTTTGGCTTGTTTAGCAACTTATATATTTTATTCTTGTTTTGTTCCGAAACCCGTTCAAAATAGTCTATAGGCTAGGTATTGTGTTTATTGTTTGTACATTATAACATTTCACTTTATTTACTGGCATTATTTATAAATGTAATAATTTTGTGCTTATCTGTGTTTAACCTAAACTATAACGTTAATTTAGACCTACATACCGGTAGCCTATCTAAATATGATTTTATAAGTTTATGCTATATAGACCTACCTCATTACCCTCCACTGGATGCATAATGAGCTGCAATAAACTACATTTTGGTATTTTATAATGCCTAGTCGTACTTCTGTGGATATTTTGGTGAAAGTAACTCAAAAGTAGTGTAACGCATTACAATTCAGATTTCTGAGGCTCAAGCTCAAATCAGAAATCACTGATCCTGGATCAGTAAGTGACGCCACTAAACCTTGCAACTCCATTGGCTCCTCAAAGTGTCAGTCAAGCCTCATTATTCCTCCCACATATAAATGTATCTGTATACAATGAAGCCACAAACCAGCTTTGACACAGTGTTTATTATTAATTAAAAGACAATGTTTTTTTTTTTTTTTTTTTTAATTTCTGAAAAAGTAGCAGTTTAGGTAATAGGAGGTTTATGTCACAATATGAGTTAATTCTAGCCCTGTACACGATACTGATACTGAGAGCACTGACTTGAAATGAAGTTGGTTCAATATAAAAATTACTGTTTAAAAACAGCTTGGATGTAGTACTGTTTTTGCCATGTTACTGTAGCTTAGCTTGCTACATTTCCCAGGAGGATATCTTCAGTGTAGTGAAGCTTCATTTAATGAAGAGTAACTGTTAGCTTGACCAACAGTGTCAAAAAGTGCACAGTTCATTTGTGGAGTAACCTTCCTATCACTTCAGGATATTTACAGCACTAGGGTCATCATGAGGACACACAACATAATCAGGGACAATACACATCCACAACACAGCCTCTTCACACTTCTGCTGTCTGGGAGATGTACAGGAGTATGAAATCAAGGACAGAAATTGCTTTTCTAATACATTTAATGTTTGGGAATTAAAATGTCTTTGTATTTCTAAATGTCTTTGTATTTATCTATTTTACATAAACCATGAGAAGTGTAAATTATTTTATTAAATTAACAACTTATTATTTCATTTTATTTTATTTATTTGACTTCAGCTCTGAAATCAAACCCATCACACCTGAGAGAACTGAACCTGAGCTGGAATAAACTAGGAGACTCTGGAGTGAAAAACCTCAGTGATCTACTGATGAACACACAATTCAAGCTGGAGAAACTAGAGTTAGTATCATTATACTGTACAGCAGTGACAGTGTTATTAATTTACTGTTCAGTTTATTTTAAGTGTTTTGTGTGTGTTTGTGACTGTACACTCAAAAATTATTTTTGCCTCTTTTTCATTTTAATTAAAATGAGGTAAAGTATTTAAAATTGAAACTGATTTAATTTATTTGGTTGAAACTACATTAATATTGTTTTTGTTGACGTAACTAACTGAGCAGTGGATTTGTAGTTCACAGCATGATTTGCAAGGAACTGCATGATTGTAAATTTAGGGATGAAGTGTTATTTTATGTGTTTTTCTGTAAAGGGAAATACATGTTAGTGTTTAATGTTCAGTTATGCTGGACAGTTTCTGTGATGATGTTGAATTTTGTGGTTCCCATTATTCATTTAATGTAAACCAGCTAAATTGTGTTGACTCAACTAAGATATTTTCATTTAAATGAAATAAATTAAATTGTAAAAACCTTCTTTAGTAAAATTACATAAGCATAACTAATTTATTTTTTGACTGTATGATATTTACTTATGATGTATTTATTCACATATAAACTTTACATGGATCTGATTCATTGTCTTTTCTCTTTCTGTCTTCAGTCTGTGTTTATGCAGTATTACAGAGAAACAGTGTCTCATCCTGACTTCAGCTCTGAAATCAAACCCATCACACCTGAGAGAACTGAACCTGAGCTAGAATCAAATAAAAAACACAGGAGTGAATCACTTATGTGACGTACTGAAGGATTCACACTGTAAACTGGAGAGATTGAGGTCAGTAACATTCACATACAAGAATCAAAATGATTAAAATCACTTCAACAGTTTAAACCAAAACACTTTATACTCAAAATCTCATGATGAGTCTGAGTTCACATTATATTTGTGAAAAATTCTTCACCTTAATGATTTGTTTGTAAGATGATCTTCCTCTGTTTGTCTCTTTCTAGTCTTTATGACTGTGGAATTACAGATGTTTCTTCTTTAACTCAGTCTTTGACAAACACAAAAGCACTGCAGTTTCTAAAAGAGCTTGATCTGAGTAACAATAAGATTGGAGACTCAAAGCAGCAGCTCATTGATGTGCTACGAGACTCAAACTGTAAACTGAGGTGAGTAAACTTCACTTTCTGATATTAAAGAGATTCATTTACCTCTAATATGTGAACAAATATATACTTTCAAATTTTTTGTCGAGAATGAAAATTATATTTGTGAAAAATCATCAGCTTCATCAGTTTGTTTGTAAAAATGATTGTATGGAAGTCTAATCTTTGTGACTGTGGAATTACAGATGTTTATTCAAATTAGTCATCAAAGCACTGCAGATTTATTTCTTGATAAAGGGTTTGTGCAAAACGACTCAAACAAACTGAATGAAAAAGAGATTAATTTAAACATTTGTAAATTTACAAATATATAAAAATGTTGTTTTTCAAATTATCATCAAAACTTTATTTCAAAGGGTTTGTGTCAGAATGAAATGTAAAGTTGAGTTGAACACAAAGGAGGAAAGAGAACAAAAGCACACTGTCAGAGCTTTATACAACAACACCTGCTTTATTAATTGACATCAGTAATAGTGAATCATTACAGTTTGAAATAGATTTGGTCAGATTGTAGGAAAACGCTGGTAAAATCAGTGCAGATTCCAGCTTCAGCTCACAGCCGTCCAGCATCACATGATCAATGTCTCTGTCTCTTGTGTTTTTATTTTGACAAGCAACACGTCACATTACTTATGTAAGGTTTAATCAGGGTGTGATTTGTCGGGGTGAATTCCTCCCTGGTAGAACTGCAACAGCTCAACGGTGTAAACCTGGGAAACATGCTTCATTCTGACAAGGCTTGTCATAATATGCTCATGTTTATTGGAGAAACAATGATTTTTTTTAATATTTTTTTTTTCATGAATGAAAGTTTTTCAAAACATCCCCCTGGTTTTTCCACAAATCGCACCCTGGGTATAATGTACATCCAGCTCTCCAGGACATCCAGTTGTTATCACAGAATAAACCGACAGGTTGATCAGGACTTGTATCATCCTGAAGGGGTTTATTCTGTGATAACAACCGGCTGGATGTGCATCATCCCACTTATTATATTGTTTCTTGCCACATAAGTGAATGATTAGACACAAATTATTGATTTGAATTGAAATATTTTTTAGCTCTTTAAATGCAAAGCTTCCACAAAGAAAAACAGTTCCTAACAAACTACTGTGAACCTGGAAGTTCAGACAAGACGGACATTGAAGACATAATGTACAGTCGCTGTATGAATGTATATAAAACTGTTTGTACACAGCAGATGTTTTCCAGATGAAGTGATCTTTAACAGAACGTACGTGTGCTATCTGGGGTTGTGTCATTAATTACACATCTTTTCACCGCATAAATAAAGATGAGGACATACAATGTTATTTGAGAAGAAAACCTTTTAAAAAGACAAACCCTGTGTCAGAAATCACCCCCATACACTTAAATAGGGCACTTTTTGAGTTGACAGCCATTTTCGGTGGTGTCCAAAACCGTAGTGGACATTATCGAGTGCATTCAATCCCATTGCACAGCAATCATTCAAATGATGTATGCCCATGCACAATAACGAATGTACAACTGATGTATGCCCAATGGATTTTAGAAAATGCTTGCCACAGAGTACAGCGTAATACAATACAGATATAAATGAATTGTAAATTGATTATTAAATTGTTTAATTAGGTTTATACATAATTTCCATGACAGAGTTGAAGATAAATCCTTTCATACTGGAGCTGCCAGTTTCAAATGATTATTAAACAGCAGCACAAACTATGCAAAAGCGTCAGTCCTTCCAGTGACTCAGTGTCTGAATTCACTCACTCGTTTTCATTCACTCCTTCAACTGAACTGTATTAGTGGTCTAATGTAGGGAATAGTGAATGAGGGTATTTGGATTCAGTTAAACACTTCTCATCAATTAACAACAACTTTAACAACAAGACACACTTCTAACAATGTATCCACAAGTCTACTATTAACAGGAATCTCCTCCGGTTTGGTTTGACAGTAAATACAGTCAGTAACTGAGACACAAGCTAATAGCAGTTGTGTTTGAATGAATCGAGTGAGAGCGCGGTGGTGTGATACGAGAGAAGTAAAAGAAACGCCGGACTCAAATACCCGTATGACTGTGTGTTATTCTGTGTTGCTAATGACAACGGTTGTTATCAGGGAATAACACACCTCAGAATGTCACGACTGACCAATCAGAATCGAGTATTCCAGGAGCTGTGCAATAATTTCAGTTATTTACTGAGACCAATACAAACATGTTTAAACTAGAGGACAAACAGCTTTAACTAGTGGAACATTTCACTGAAAGATTTTTGTTTTAAGGCAAAATCACATTTGTATTTGTTCCATGTCATTTATTATATTTGGTGTAAACTCATTAGTATGTGTTTCACTTTATTTTGACTCAATAGAGACACAGATTGGAATTCATGTTCTAAATGTATTATATTTAAAACACAAATACTGTTTTATAAATATGTATTCAAATCAGGTAGAGTCAGTAATTAATCTGATTACAGGATTTTAATGTAACTTTTTACTCCAAAAAAAAAAAAAAAAAAAAAAAAAAAAATGTGATTGAAATATAGTAACTAATTTGTAGTTTGTTCCACTGAACTCTGATTATCTTCTCTTCTGTTCCACCTTACAGTGTAGATTGAGATCCATCACCAAAAGTCCCTGATAGAGTTCAGTCGCAAGAAATACCTGGAGTTCAATCACCAAAAGATGATAAATGCTGTATATCATAATTTGAAGTGGTCTTGAGAGGAGCAGTAAACATCAGGTGAGGATCCACAGAAGAGCTTCACTACTGTGTCTATGAGGAGAAAGAAATGTGTGATAAATGTGTGAATGTGATCCATACAGGTGAAGAGACTCAGACTTTACAATCAAATAATGCAGCATGTGTGTTAGAAACATGTGATATTGAATGATTAATGTTGCTTTAGTATTCAAGTGATCATTTTGTTTAATTTAAAGCTGGAACAGAGGAGGAAGAAGCTCAGATGAGTCTGTCTGGCTCTTCAGTTTAATAATATTAGTATTAAAATCATCCATAATGATTCAAATGTTTCTAATCATAAATGCAGCACTTAAATGTATGAAAAGAAATGATAAAACAAGTCTGTGTGAAATTTCCATGTTACTTAAAACATTTGTTATCTCATATTTTATACACATTGTTATTGTATTTTATTTTATATTAGGTTAGTTATGTGTGTGTGTGTTGTTAATGTACAGATATCCAGTATATTGTGTTTGTTCTGTGGATGGAGTCTCTCCTTCATCAGTTCAGACCAACTAAACATTTTCACCAGTTAACAGCATTTGTGTCTTTCAGTCTCCTCTAGATAGTCAAATACATTTGTCTTTTTCACCACATTTATATTTGCATGTAAATAAAATGCTACATATACAGTTAAAAACAACTACTTTGTTTGAAAAGTTCACTTGCCTGTTTTAAGTATTAAAATATTTTGAGAAAAGTCTCAGTGTCTTTGATTGGTTTCCAACTTTCTTCAAAAATATTTCATGTTCTACAGACAAGTGAAAGAAAACAAGGAACATACAGGTTCTTATTTAGCACTTATATCTTATAAAACTATCAAACAACAGATATTTTGACTTTAAATACTTTTAATTAAATGAATTACTTACAAATACCAGAAACTGTAAATGAAATCACTGCAGAAGTGTTAAAGTGTTTGTGAACAGGAAGAACAAAGGCAGTGAGGATCTCAAACTAAAGTCTTCTGTATCAGCAGTGATGTTGATGTTGATGTTGATGTTGAAGGTTTCGAGGTTTCAGCACCTGATCTTTATGAGGATTCATCAGTAAAAATACAGAAACAATCACCAAATGTACAATAAAAACTTTCAGAAAGTATTTCAGAAATGATCCTGTAAATCAGAGAAATCTGCTGCAGATTTGTCAGTGAATTCACTTCTTGTTGAAATACTACACTGATTTTAAACAGAATAAGATTTACTGCTGTATGATCAGCTCTGCTTATATTTCTAACAGTAATTCATAAATGAAAACACTTCAAAATCAACAGCTTTTATGAATTCAGTGTGTTTATACACACATGTGATAGTAAATGTAAGCAGTTTAGCATTGTTTAACAAATGTAAAGTTTTATTATCCTAAATCTTGTGTATTACAGTTTAAAATGATTTCTAATACATACAGCTGAAACAAATGAAATAATGCAGCATTAATATAAACATACATGTACACATGGGCGATATATCAAATAACATTTCAGTCATAGTACAGATCAGCTCTTTTGAGGGTTTCGTCAGTTTGTTCTTTCAGATTCGGTGAATCTGCTGCGTTCGTTTCATCACATCTGGTTCGGAGGACCTGAAACCGGAAGTTGTTCATCAGTTAACACGGTCAGTGCCTTCAGCTTTGTTTTGTAAATTGGGTGATATTCACTTTCTTCTCAGATGTGACTTTGATTTACCCAAACTTCCTGTGAAGTTATCAGCATTCACCAACAAGTCTTATTATGTTGGAAATTGGCACACACACAATTTACACCTCACAATACTCCTGTCTGGAATAACAAATCCCTGTTTTATGAGAACTGGGTAATTAGAAATATTTGGTCAGTGATGGATGTAATGGATGAGAGTGGTGATATGTTAGATTACAACATTTCAAGTCTCAACGCTGGGCATTACACTCATAAAAATGATTCTTCAACACTGTTCAGATTATTTTAAAAAATCCTTTTCATTTAACACCATTGTGTTAGGTTTCCCATTTATACAATTGCATTGTGTTAAACTGCTTGAAACAGTTGCGTTTTGGTACAACTCAATATTTTCATTTTGAAAGAACATGTTTCAGTTAAATAGGCCCCTTCCCATCATGCTTTGCATGCTTTGTACAAAGAGAGTAAATGTTGAAATAAAATGTTATTTTATGCATTTTTTAATTAAGATTATGCAATTGGGAGACTTGTTAATGTTTAATGTTCTTTAATTTTTGTATTTAAAACAGTTTCTGGAGAGTTAATGTTTTTGGGGGTTACCACTGTGGTAAAGTGTAGAGCATGAGCTTGGGTTGAGGACCTGCTAACATGAGCTAAAGTTGTTTTAATAATAAAATAAACAACTAGTTTGGGTATGACATGGAAAGCCATCTTATGGCTAATGGCTAACAAGTTGGTAAATGCCTAAAGTTAAGTACATCAGATGTGTAATTTTTTGAGTGTAGAAGGATTTCTGCTTAGTTATTTGTTTTCCAGATAAATGTTTCAGTGTGAGCATAAAATAATCACTTTATAAATGTATCAATTTCATTTAAACTTTATTTGATCAAATTGAGTTGGCCCAACTCAATTACATTTCATTGCATGAATTTAATTTTTATGAGTTTGGGTTACACATATTTATTGGATGGAAATCCTGCCCTTAATTAAATTGAGTTCATTCAATGAATTATTTTTTTGAGTGTACCGAACTTTAAGAACTACTGGATAGAATCACATTTGTGAGCCATGGTAATGTGGTTGTCTGACGATGTGGGGACTAGGTGGTTAGAAATTAAAAAATGAAAGTCCAATCCTTACTCACTAGCAGCCTTTCATTTAATGAAGACATAAAGATAAGTATGTATAAACTGGGAAAATGGTCAGAGGCTACTTGTTTAACAGAGAGAGAGGTGCAAAAGACTTATAATCGTCCTAGGGGTCTTTCTTTATCATCAAACATAATGGAGATTAAGAATTTTTGCTCCCTTAAAATTAGATTCTGGTTTCAAAGTATGGGCCCAGAAGCAATTGCAGTATGTCCACCAACTATTTGATGGAGTAACACTTAAAACGTCTGAACAACTTGCAGCTGAATTTGCTCTCACTAGGACTGATTTCTACAGGTATCTCCAGATTCAAAGTTTTCTTTTTAAACATCCAAATTGGAAAATGTTAAAAAGTACCCCATCAGCAATTGAAGCTTTGTTGATTAACCAAAGCTGATGTTCTGTTTATCTGTCATCTGTGTACAGTTTCTGTGTTCTGTGTTTGTTTTTTTCTTTATTCTTGTTATGCTGTAAAATCCGGTTATGCTACAAAATGTCTTGTAAAAAGTTATGTGCAAATCAAGATACTATGTAGCTTTGTACTATGTCTTGGAAGATGTTTGTTAATAAAAAAATAAGTAAAAAATAAATAAATAAATAAATAAATAAAACACAGATTTTCCTGTTATTCAAAGCATTTCTTTGCTGTTATTAATTCAATACCCTCAGGTATAAAATGTTAATGAGATGTTCCCTTTCTTCCCTTATTATATGTTGGTGATATTGAAATAGAGAGTAAACTCTGCACTAACAAATATATAAGACACATTATTATCCAGTTATGCCACCCCTGTCAAATATTGAGAAATATATTAGATGACACATTTGATAAAAACATTGTTAAATATTTTGGAACAGCCTAAGATTCTCTATCAAATTAGTATTATTATTATTTTTTTTTATTTTATTATTTTATTTATTTATTTATTTTTTTTTTTTTTTACAAGAAACAGCATTTATTCATGCTGAACACAAGAGTATTTCACCATGAGCTTCTGCATGAAGAGAAATGCACATAATAACTTCATGAATGTACAATTAAAATTAGTCCTAGTATGTCTCGAATAGACTGATTTTACTCTATTTATTTTTGTAAGTGAGCATCTTTGTTTAGCTGCTGTTGTCTTTGTCATTTATTCACATTATGTCTCAAGCTTGAACTTTTGCCTGCATTTGTTGTCAGACCAGACAGACAGATACAGGTTAGTTTCCTTTGTAAAATAAATGACTCCAACTGCAAACAACTTCCTGCTCTCATTTTAGCAGCATGACAAGAAATGTCTACAAGATGGAATCTCAAAATACAGGTGTCATATACTCGCTTTATGTTTGTTATATGAGACTTAATTGTGACATGCAACATTAAATAATGACTTCAGTTCATTCATCAGTTTCACTTTCATATTCTGTCACAGAACTGAATCAAATCTCTGTAAAACAAAATGTGTTCAGTGTTTAGAAGCAGAATCATTGTCTCTTGTGAAGTGTTTTGGTTTATGTTCACTTGACTTGGTAAACATGCAGAACATGCTTCATGATCTAGTTGAGATTCAAGCTACTGCAGTTAAACAGAAAACTGAAAAACAATCAACAGACACAAAAGAACTATAATTGATGAATGAACAGAGACTGTGTTACTGTTTGAAAATCACTAACATCTCTTACAGGACGATGAACAGACAGACGTCAAGCGTCAGAGAAGATGATCAGCTGAAGACAGAACAAAATATCAACATGTCAACCTCCAATACCACAGGTACAATTCACAGTCACATCATTGTTTAAAATGATTCAAAAAGAACATTTTCATTCGATTCTGTCAAAAAAGTTTCCTTTTCTTGAAGCACTGTATTTAAATTTGAAATCAATAGCAAGTAAATCAATAACTTGTTCAAATATGTTTTCTGTTAGTGATGAAGGTCAAATATAATCTAAGACTTTTGTTTCATACAGTGATTGTCATCCAAAATCCTCAAAACAAAGAAACAAACAAGCAAACAAGAACCTCCTATCTTTATCTAAATAATTTAAGTTGTGTGTGGTACATGTATCTCCTGCTGGTGGATTCTGGTTATTTTGATCTGTGATGTTGGTTAAGATCAAGATCCTGTAATCATAACATGTTACATAACACATGTGCTGTGTGTTATTGTGTGATGTGAGGATTGTGGACACTGAATGTCTGATTTGACTGTTGGCAGTGAGGATTGTTCTTCTGGGTTCGAGCGCGTCTGAAAACAGTCTAGTTAAGTTGGCTTGGGAAAGCCAACTTACTGAAATCCTATTTAAACTTATTCTTCTTCTTCTTCTTCTTCTTCTTCTTCTTATTTTTCTGACCGCAAAATTTTTGGACACTAACTCCTCCTAGACCGTTCAAGCTACATACTCCAAACTCGGATCAGATCTTCATACTGTTCTGACTTAGTGTGCTATATCTTTTCAGACTGGTTTGAGTAACGGTTTTCTTAAAAATTAATATTAAAAATCATAAAAAGTCCCATAGACTTTCATTGACCAAAAGTCCATGTCTGTTTGAACTATGTTTAATGTAAACTGCTAGAAGCCATTGATACTCAACTAGATAAAAAAGTTCGTCAAGACAAACTTTAAGTTGGCTTGAGAAAGCCGGACCAGAAAGTTTAAAAAGTTTGAAAAGTTTGAAAAGTTTAAATAGTTTAAGAAGTTTTAAGTTTGGATGGTTTTCAGTCTGAAATATTTAGAAGTTTTAAAGTTTGAATGTAGTGTGTCAGATAGATAGATAGATAGATAGATAGATAGATAGATAGTATTGGTCAGATTATCAATCGACAGAAAGATAGATGATTCTAACATTATTACCAAGTTACTTGCATGTTGCTAGTCTGTTTCTAGCATGATTAGCAAGTTGTTAGCATGTTTTAACATGTTTCTAACATAATTAGAAAGTTGCTAGCATGTTGCTAGCCAGTTTCTAGCATGATTAGCATGTTTCTAGCATGTTTCTAGCATGATTAGCAAAGTTGCTAACATGTTTCTAACATGATTAGCATGTCGTTAGCATGTTTTAGCATGAATAGCATGTCGCTAGCATGTTTGTAACATGATTAGCATGTCGTTAGCATGTTTCTAGCATTATTAGCAAAGTTGCTAGCATGCATGATTAGCAAAGTTGCTAGCATGCATGATTAGCAAAGTTGCTAGCATGTTTCTAGCATGACTAGCATGTCGCTAGCATGTTTCTAGCATGATTACCAAAGTTGCTAGCATGTTTCTAGCATGACTAGCATGTCGTTAGCATGTTTCTAGCATGATTAGCATGTCACTAGCATGTTTCTTGATTAGCATGTTAGCAAATGTTGCTAGCATGTTTTTAACATGTCACTAGCATGTTTCTAGCATGACTAGCATGTAGCTAGCATGTTTCTAGCATGACTAGCAAAGTTGCTAGCATGTTTCTAGCATGACTAGCATGTCGCTAGCATGTTTCTAGCATGCCTAGCATGTCACTAGCATGTTTCTAGCATGATTAGCATGTCGTTAGCATGTTTCTAGCATGACTAGCATGTCGCTAGCATGTTTCTAGCATGATTAGCAAAGTTGCTAGCATGTTTCTAGCATGACTAACATGTCGCTAGCATGTTTCTAGCATGATTAGCATGTCGCTAGCATGTTTCTAGCATGATTAGCATGTCGCTAGCATGTTTCTAGCATGATTAGCAAAGTTGCTAGCATGTTTCTAGCATGACTAACATGTCGTTAGCATGTTTCTAGCATGACTAGCATGTAGCTAGCATGTTTCTAGCATGATTAGCAAAGTCGCTAGCATGTTTCTAACATGATTAGCAAAGTCGCTAGCATGTTTCTAG